>NW_028277125.1:41497500-41667500 GCF_059951505.1 Python bivittatus | reverse complement strand
CCATAATCTTAAAACAACTTTAATCCATATTTTTAAGATTCTGCACTTGGTAATCAGCTAACCCTACACCTGATAATTAGAGATATACAGACTGAGTTTGCACAGTATTCTAAGCTAAAATATGATTGGCTAGTTCATAGCTTAATATGTTGTATTAACTAATCCACTGTGGTTAGTTTATGGTTTAAGGTGTTGTGTGAACCAAGCATTTTGGTCAGTTCAGTAAATGGTTAATCATGGGTTATTGAACTATACAGTTATAGCCATAATAAAATCAATATGTCCCCATGAACATTTTGTTTTATACAATTATAACTTTTTAAAAGATAGGAGAAAAATATGGATATATTCATAATTAATGACTGGAGGGACTTTAATAATGCAGTATGGGGTAGTGGTCAACATGTTGAATGAAGACTGGGGAGACCTAGACTGAAGTTTACCCTCAGCCATGGAAGCTCACTGGGTGACTTTGGGACAGGCACTTTTTCAGCCTAAACTACCCCACAGTGTTGTGGGAAGAATTAGAGAAGGGAGTGTTACATATGGCACCTTGAATCCTTGAAAGAAAATTCAGATATAAATGTAATAAATATCTATAAGTCTACTTGATAGATTTTTTATCTCATGGCAAAATAATTTTCTGTTATGTTTGTCCCATAAATAGACATTCAAGATTACCTTGAATGGGTAGGATCTCTAGATGGTATAACAATATTTAATATAGTTATTAATGTTGGTGATATTTTGGCAGTTCCTTGGCCCACATGAAGCATGCTATATTTCATGGATTGTCAGCTATATTTATAACATTTCACTTCAGTAGTTGGATATCTTTTTCCTATAGTTTGTATTCTCTATGAAATGCTACTTATGTAATGTAAGGGTTGGAAGTTAATTTGGAGATTCATCCCCCTGCCTGGTGCAGGAATCTACTACTACAACATTGCCTATAGATGCTGATCCAGCCTCTGTTTAAACATCTTCACTGTTTAAACTATCCACCACTTCCAGAGGCAATCTGCTCTATAATGAACAGCTCTTACCTTTAGGAATTTTTTCTGATGTCCTACCAAAATCTACCCCTCCCCGCAACTGGTAAATTAAACCCATTTATTACTAGTTGTCCTGTTTTCTGGAACAGTTCTGAATAATTCTGTCCTATCTTCAATAGGATTGCCTTTCAGAGATTTGATGTCATCTGTCTTGTCTCTCTGCAGTCTTCTCTTCTGCAGGCTTAACATACCAAAACCTCTATCTGCTTTTCATAAGTTTTTTTTTCCTTCCAGGCCTCTTATCATATTGGTTGCTCTCCAGTGGGCATGTTCTAGTTTGACCATGTCCTTCCTAAAATACATGCCTAGAACTGGATGTAGTATTCTAGAAGTAGTCTAATTAATGCAGAATAGAAAGGAACAATGATTTATATTGATCCTGATGCTATACTTCTGTTGATACAGCCTAGGATTGCATTTACTTTTTTTGCAGCTGCACAACATTGTTGGGTCATCTTCAGCTTGTTATCTGCCAAAACACCTAGATCCTTTTCATGTGTATTGCTGCTCAGTATGATCCCCCCCCATCCTATACTCATGCTTTTGATTTTTTTCTATCCCCGCGTAAGACTTTACATTTGTTGCCACTAAATTTCATCTTGCTGTTCTTGCTGCTTATTCCAGTTTATCAGGATCTTCCTGAATCTTCATACTGTTCTAAGGAGTTTGCCAACCCCCCATCTTTGTGTCATGTCCAAATTTGATAATCATAGTTACTAACTCCTTACCCAAATTACTTATAAATAAGTTGAACAGCACAGGGCCTAAAATGGAGCCTGCAGTACCCCATTCAGCATTTCCTTTTAGCTTGATGTGGAGCCATTTATTGGGCACAATTCTTCAAGAAGCTGTGTATCTGATGGTGACATATTACAGCCCTGTTCTTTTCATCTTCACATGCACACACACACACACAATTTAAAAGGGAAAAAAGCAGATTAAAAAAGGAGTGAGAAGAGAAAAAGCACAAGTAAATAGATTTACAAGCATTATATTAGGTAGATTAACTACAAATTCTCAGAATAATTTTAATATAGTTCTGCATATTTAAATACCTTATATTAAAATCTAGTTAAGGTATCAACATTAGCAATTAGCAAAGTATGAAATATAAATTAGTGAAAAATTACAGTCTTATCCAGTCAGAAAGAAAGCTAAACCTTATTTTTCAAATCATCCATGACTTAAATGTTAACTGTACGTTAAAAGAAACTGACATTTCAGATGTGGTGTAAGCCCATGGGTACAATTATAGTCTAAAAATGGTTTCCATGTCAGATTTTTCAAATGCGAGATTATTTCAGACATTGAGGCATGCTCTCACAACTTAATTTGCCATTCTTCTACTGAAGGAATTATACATACTTTTCAATGGGAAGCATACAGTATCCTTTTTCTTATTCTCTACTAGAATTTCATAGGAGACTTAATACTTCATTAAAGTCAAGGTACACTATGCCTTCTGCATTCCCATGGTCAGCTAAACTGGTGACTCTATCAAAAAGGGAGATCATGTTGACTTGGCATGATTTAATCTTGACAAACTCATGTTGGGTCCTGCCAAACAATGCATTGTTTTCTAAATGTTCCAAAACCAATTGTTCACTAATTTGTTCCAAAGTTTTGCCCAGTAAACTGATCTTTCTGTAGTTACTAGAGTCAGATGGTTTCCCTTTTTTTGAAGATAGGAACATTTGGACTTCTGGCACTGTAAGATGACATCCACAAGCTCTTTTAGGACTCTCAAATGTAATTGGTCATGGAGACTGTTAGAGAGTGGGAAAAAGAGACAGGAACCTTACAGACTTGCATCCACAGCTCTTCTTGATTTAGAACAATATTTAATACATACCATTAACTTAGCTTTACAAAATATAGTTAAGGCCTTAGCTTAACAAAATACTGTTCTGTACAAACAATTTCAAAAGGAGCTTTTTACAGTGTCTTATCTATTTCACTACCTCCCTTCCTCACTCACACAGCTTTTGTTCTGTGTTTCTGGACTCATTTCTAGGAAGAGAATGGGAAGAGGGAAAAAACTTTTTCGGGCTTATCAATAGAGAGTTGAACATATTTGTAAGAATTAAACATTAATCCCATTGAAATAATTAAAATAATATTAACATTGTTTTATTAACACCAACTGAAATATCGGTGGCAATGAGCAAGCTTATGAGTTCACACAAGCTCTTCAGGCTATTAAACAAAAACAAAAAGATGTTATTAGTTATGATGGGAATGTTCCCCACAAGAGTTATTGGGGAGTAAATCCCAGTAAGTAATTTATTGGTGAACATGCTTATAAAGTCTTGGCGCATGGATTAGACTTGCTAATGCAAGATTATTTTTTTAATCAGGGCAACTTAAAAAAGCATTACTACTTCCCTTTTGAAATAACAGAAATATAAGCACCAATCCATGTTTAGATGGACACAATTCTGTATTAGATGGAGTCTAATCAATTAAGATGCCAACCTGTATGCTAGATATGCTGGTGGGAAAAGTAGGATTTAATGAAAGCTCCTTTTGCTAACTGATTTTGAGATTTTATCTTCTCAGTACAAATGGTAATACATCAACATATCCCTATAACTATGATATTCTGCCAATAGGATACTGTAAGAGAAACTGTGCTTCATCTTAATACTGCTGACAAAGGGGTTGGTGTGATCAGAAATGCCCCTTTTTATTTAATGGAGAGCCAAAACAGAATGACAGAACTCCTACATTGCTATGGTGTAGATTAAGATTTAAATTAATTCTGCCTTTAACACAGCAAACCTTCACCAGTATATAAACTCTAGACAGGATTTCTGTAGCTGAAATGTTATGGTATGCTCTTGTATGTGTGAGAGAGAGGGAGAAAGGGGGACAGCATGAGAATGAGAACGCATGTGCAATTGACTAACCAAGGGGCTGTTTTGGTGATGGGAAATCTGGAAGAAGAATACTTTGCACAAAAGTTCAACCTGCCCTAGAGGACACTGCTGACATTTGTTATAGAATTCCCAACAGCTACCTAACCTTAAGACATGAATGTCTATCAGCAACACCATTCCTACAACTGGGAATAAAAGGACAAAGCATCTTGAACAGGTAAGCTATGTATGATGGAATGCCAAACAGACTTTGGGAGCACGGAGTGGTAGCAAAACAGTTAAGGGAGGAGGAAATAGGGGCATTACAAAAGAGATTGTTAAGTTTGGGGGAGGGGAGAAACATGAAAAAGAGGACTCAGAGTAACTCCACCTTAGTTACACTAAATATAAACTCTGCAAGAAAATTACTTGGTAAACTTTCAGTTTTGTTACATTATCGGCAATAAAGATCTTTTGAGAAATCTAAGTGATTTTGTTTCCTAAACTAGTCAGCCTTGCAGGGCTTGACACCATACTTCAGAATACAGTTTCTATAAATAGTTCCCCCCCTCAATAAAAAATGAAAGCTACATTTTGACTAACCTTATCGGCAAAATGATATTTTCTCCTACAATACTTTGAAGTACTTTAAAGGTTTAGCATGCATAGCCCAGTAGCCATGAAAACAGTAAATACAAATAAACTGTTAGTGAATGCTAGATACTTTAAACCTTGCTGCTTTTAATCACATACTTATGATCCCTTTTGCCTCACAGCATCAAAATCAGAACACAAGAAACACACAGAGGTTTCCTTCAGGTGAAAGGTAGGTATTTAGGGTGAGAAGATTTGGTATACCATTTGAGCACCTACAGCAGCATTGAGTGGTCTCCTCTGAAATAAGTACTATGTATTTAAATTCAGAGACTGTGCCTTACACCTGCTAATTGTTACTCTCCCTTTATGTCTTTAGATTTCTACAGACAGTATTCTTACTAGATGTGGAGGGCTGGATATTTTCCATTCTCAGTGCCATGCAGACTACAAGCAAAGCTTACAGCAAGGCCAGACCAATGTGATTCCAACTATTCCATTGTGTTGTTACCAAACTTATTCCAATAGGTTCCATATTTTGGCAACCAGTTACATATCAAGTGAAGCAATGCTTGCTACGGAAGATTGAGCAAGACTACTCTTGTATAGTTTTCAAGTTACAAAATGCAATAGGGTGGTTTGCAATCCCTTCTATGTGCTTTTGTTTTATTTCAGAACTGTAGCACTCTAAGTGCTATATGTAGAAGGGTGGGATATATATTTAAAATAAAAAAGACTAAACAAAGATTTCACCTTATTACAGCTGTTGTCCTTTTATTAGTTCAGATGGTACTGTTCACATAACCCATCCTGGTTCCCATTGTTCTCAGAATGATACTGGGTAGAATGAGAGAAAGATTTCTTGCTATTATGACTTGGTGCACACATGGTTCTATCATCCAGCTACCTGAGTTTCAGTTATACTAAGGAAGTAGGCCCTTCAGCTCATAACAGGAGGCCTGGTTTCTGCTTCTATAAACAAGAGTCATTTAACATTAGTTGATAGGGGGAAAATACAAAGATCTGACACATAAATAGCACGCTGTCTTATTATGCAGGCCTATTTGGCATTCCCTTGATTACTTAAGAGAACACATCTGTGTAGGCTTCTCCCAGCTTCTTTTGTTATGAGGCTGAATCCAGAGCTTGAACTTGAAGCCATTGTATATGTGACTGCTATAGTGCAATAAAAAGCTAATGTTCCTTTACAGCCTATGAACTAATGGTATAAATGTCTGAGCATGTATATAGATGCCTAGGGAGTATTTTGATTACTGAATAAGTAAGGAGTTGCTCTAGACTATAGTATAGGTTCTAGTTCTGCTTACTATACCATCCCTGTCTCTAACATAATTTTAGCAATCAATGTATGTAGAAGATGAATTAGACCTTGCTCCTACCATTTCTCACAGTGGGGCTTGAATTTATGTCTTCAGTTTTTTAAAGCCTCCCTGATAGATAATGGTTGTTTCTCACAGTGAGTACAAATTGTATATGAATTCTGAGAGACTCATAGTTGCTAGGTTCCTGCTGTCTGAACCACAATGTGTCATGGTGTGTGATATCTGTGTTGGTAAATCATGCTTTATATAGTAGAGTAAGGTGATTGGGGGACGGTTTCCTATCACAGTGCAGAAGTTGATGGATTACCTGTCACACTGTTCAAATTGCTTAACCATGGCTCTTGGAATAAACTCTACTTGGTGAGTTCACACACTAAGCCAAAATGAAACAAACACCATTATGGGTGTTCTTTCATGCTTGGCTACTGTTGCTGGAGGAGCAGAACATTGTCTGCATGTTAAGATTGTCATACATTTGGCAGTGTGGCATGCAACAGTTTTTACTTCTACTTATGCTTTTTGTTTTTTCAACTTCTGCGTGTCCTCAGTTTTTATTATGGGGATTAGAGTGATCAAGTCATATATAAAAATATGCAGCAAAATCTAGAGCTACATAAAAGGGTTTTGTTCCATAAGTAAGGTTCTTTATACATTTTCCAATAATGAGGAGGAAGAATTGGGAATCTTCTGTGAACTCTAAGGTTTGCAAAAATAGTGGAAAAGCTTCAACGAAAAAATTCTTGAGAGGAGCCAGTGAATGAAGCACAATGCCCATGCACAATGGATATGAGTGGTGTTTATCTTAAAAGGGGACAGACAAGGAGAGTAACGAGAAATTACCCTGAAAGAAAAGATGGCCACTAGTCGGTATCCTGTACAAAAGCACTCTACATTGCAATGTTTTGTTGCAGATTCCACTTAAATTTAAATTAAATTAACATTTTTGCAAGACTGAGAGTGTCTTAGGAGGCATGTTATTTTTTAAATCATACCCACCCATTTGCCTAAAGGTCAGTTTGAAGGGTAGCTCTGAGTTCAAAGCTTGCTTGCTACTTTGTTAGTTGGCCTTAATGAAGATACTATACTCTCTGTTAGTTTCTAACTAGGTAACATAGCTATGTTCTATACCTATATTTTAAAGTTAGATTATTATAAAAAGAAGATACAGATTTTTATTTCTTTTAACGCCTATTGTTTTTTAAGTAAACAAGAGTTATCTCAGTGGATCTCTTTGGATCCATTGCACTGAGAATTTATTAAATGTTCTACCGGTGCCTAACAATCTTAGCAGTACAGAATTCTTGGTTTCCAGCTTGGAACTTCTCAACATAAAGTCACAGTGATGTAGTATAATCCTTTAGTCAATACCATTTGAAAAAAATCTTCCCTGTTTCTGACTATGCTTTGCTCACTTTGTAGGGTTAAGTCTAAATCTAATGAGACTCTAAGCTGAGAGGCTGAGAACAGCATATTTTGTTTTATAAGATTGTTAACCAGTATTGTCTTTGTTTAATTAAGAAAACAATGTCAACCAAACAAGAAGCTAAATACTATATAAGGGAATCATCTGTAATTAGAATGAATAAACTTACTCTATTTTTAAAAATCTGCATATTTTAGTTATAAATGGAATAAATTATTACTATATTTTTGCTGAAATTGTAAATTTTAATCTTATTTCCATAGTGTTTATGGAACAAAGCTATTTCCCAAATTTGAAAGTTTATAATTTGCTCCTTATAAGTATGCTGAAGAACATTTAAAGGCAGGACACAGACAGAATCTAAATCAGAATCAAATGTGATTCTGTAACTTTTTTGTTTTAAATGCTACTTATTATGACTTTTAATGGGATTACTGTTATCTAGGATTTCAGGCTTACATGTTTAAAAGTACTGTAGTTTATGTAACAATACAACTACAAATCAATAGAGTTTATTTAAAATAGAACAAATAGCAGATAAATGTTAATGGATAATTTGCTGTTCAGATGAAAAGAATGTAGCAGACATGGCAGCTTTGATTTTCATCTAGATTTTTGTATGTTTGAATTAACTTTCTAGCAAACCAGCTTTTTCAATATTTCTTTGCCATGCTGTTAAAAATAGACAAGATTGACAATTGTATATCTAGATAGCTAACAACTAGCTTTCAGATTTAGATCTGGAATACTTATTAAAACTAGTTTAATTCCACTCTTAATCATTGGATATCAACAGAACCCTAGCATACTGAAGAACTCAGAAACCAGATCAGGAGATAATGCAGAAGAGATGGTAAATTATGGAACAGCTAGGCTTTTACTTGAAAGCGTATTAGAATAAATAATATAAAAATACAAGCATAAATTTGATAGATGCATGATTATGTATAGCTAATGAATTAAAAACAAATGGTATCACAATTACTTTCTCTAATTACCTTTAAGATTAAGCTGTTCCATTAGAAAATCTTAAGCTAAGTTACACATGACATTACCCTGGCTTTAGAATTTCTTCATAAAGAAATGATAGTTCTGAAGGAGAATTTATTTAGATTTAGTTCAGAGGACAGCTTTAATCCTCCCCCCACTGCAGTTCCAATTTAGCTGTCCTCTTAGGGCAAATAGCCATGGTGGGAGAGCATTCTCAGTTAGAACCATAATTGAGAAAAAAGTGGGAGAATCCCTCTAAAATGGATGGCATTCCTTCAAAAAGCAATTGCTTTATATATTCTTCACTTGTACAAGATCTGTCATACAGTATTTAGTTTGGTCCTTAAATAAGGCTTCTGGCAGTACAGTATGACATCATGGAGTAGAGAAATAGAGATAAAATTGTGTATGTATTAACTCAGTCATTTATTTTATGGTGGAGTATTATTTTTTGTTTATTTCTTGAGTTCCATCCCATATTATTGCTGTTTAGTGCCTATGTATAAGAATACTTAAAATCAGGATCAGGTTGTTATATAATTTGTATTCAGTGGGGTTATTACTGACTTGAGCATTCTCAGGCATTGTAGAAGCATATTTTGGTTGTTTGTGTAGGCTTCATATATGATATATAGAAAGCAGTTGCCATTAGATTGTTACTAAATTAAGGAAAGTTAAATATAAAAAAATCAGGAATAGATAACATGGTAGCAGAAGTATTTATATAGTTAGTATGTGCCTGATTAAGCAACAAAATAAATACAGATAAATACAGTAAATATATTTGGAGAAAATGTGTGAAAGGGCTTCACTTTCAAAAAGTATGGATAAGAAAGATAAGACCGTTGAACACCCTATAGTGCAGAAATCAGTACAAAATGCTGTGGGTACAAGATAATTTAGCACCCTCATAAAATGACTTTTTAAGCAGGATCTTATTTGTCATTATAAAAGGCATGGCCAGAAATCTTCCCCAAAGTACCAGGAGTCAAACCATTTAGGATTTATAAATCAAAAATAGCACTTTGCATTGGGCTTGGAAGTAAAAAACGTAACCAGTATAATTTCAAAATACATTTACAGGTAGTCCTCGACTTATGATCACAATGGGGACTGGAACTTCCATCGCTAAGAGATGCAGTTGTTAAGTGAGTCGTGCCTGATTTTACGACCTTTTTGCCACAGTCATTAAATGAATCACTGAGGTTGTTAAACAAATCACATGGTCATTAAGCGAATTGACTTTGCTTGTCGGAAGCCCCTTGGGAAGGTTGCAAATGGCAATCATGTGACCCTGGGATGCTGAAACCATCATAAATACATCCTGGTTGCCAGGTGCCTGAATTCTGATCACATGACTATGGGGATGCTGCAGTGGTTGTAAGTGCAAGGACCGGTTGTAAGTTACTTTTTTCAGTGCCATCGTAACTTCGAACAGTCATTAAACAAATGGTCATAAGTCAAGGACTACCTGTATTTAAGCATATCAAACCTACATTCACTAATAATCAGATACATTCAGAGTTTTCAAATTGCCTTTAAGAAAAGCTCCATGCAGACTCAAGAGGTCCTGATAAGTTTCAGGCTTGTTGCTTCTTCCTTCTTTTTCTTTTCATATGAGCTTTCAGATTTTTCCTCGCAAGTGATAGCTTACTATTTTGCACAATGTTCAAACTCAAACTAAAATACAAGTGTATTATTTGCTGTTGACTATAACTCATTGTACATGACTGAAATGGTGAACTACTTACATTTTAGCACTAACTCCAAGCTGAAGCTTCTAATGTCTGTGAGCACTAAGTGTGGAAAAGGAAATGGAGCACAAAGATTTGTTTCAGTCTTTTCTGGACCAAAGTATTAGGACTCTGCAAACTTTGGAAATGTTTTAGAAGTGCTTCAGACCTCATATGATTGCAGCATCTCTCTGCGATTACTTTAAAAAGCCCATTTTCAGGCTTCCCAGCAAATGTGAAAAAAAAAATGTTGTTGCTTTAAGGAACCCACTCATTAAATTTAATATGAAAGCAGCAGCACCTTTTTTCAGATTCACACAAACGTATAGAAGTACAGTATCTCTCCCCAAGTTCAAATGTGATATTTTAGAGGAAAGAGTTTATTGTCCAGGAACAGATATTTCTCCTGGCAGCAGTTGTGGGTTATCTACCAACTTTTCTATGTAAACTGAGCTTAGGTTTAGTCAAGCGCTCTTAGATATGCAATCAGGTATTTCATTGCCTGATTAGACTTTTTTAATATGGTATTTTATATCCAGAGTAACAAAAATTCTTGTAATACTGATTCATATGTATTTAAGAATTAGGTTCTCTCTTTTAAAACTGTACCTCTTCTAACTGATAAATGCATCTAAGAGAAGGGGAAATTGTGTTAAGTAACAAAACAAATGCTTTATATATAATGTGAACAATACAGACAATTAAATGAACACTGAGGATAGGATAGTTTCCATGAGGAAGAAGTCACACTCCCAACACTTCTGAAACCTGTTGTCTCAAGGAAAGAGCCATCATAAAATGCTGCTCCGAAACTGGAACACTGGTCAAGTACTAATCCCTTACCAGAGATATTGAAAGTCACTAGCAGAGCAACAGGAAACCTGTGGCCCTTCAAATGTTGTTAAATAGAAACAGTCAACAGTATAGCTGGTGAGACAAAGAAATGTTGGTAGCTGACATTTAACACAATTTATTTGGGCCTCAGATTCCCTGCCCTTCATTTGAATGCTCCAGAAAAATGAGTAGGATTATGCTGCCTACCTATCCTGGTTTAGGTTATCTTAGATCATCCAAAAATCTTGCCAAACTCCCCCCCCCCCGCCCCGCAAAAGAAGCATTTTTCTCTATTCTTCCACAGAAAGGAAGCAGGTACTCAGTCTTCTGCATACTTAAGCCAAGTGAAATTAAGATAACTCAATCATAACCTTTGTGTTGGTTACAATATTATTAAAGCCTGTTTTTCAAATACTCATACTGAATTACTGTGAATTCTTAAAAACAAATAAATGTAATTATAACTTGGTTACAACTTTGTCAAAAGCTAGACACTTG
The DNA here is from genome assembly GCF_059951505.1 of Python bivittatus. Lineage (NCBI taxonomy): Eukaryota > Metazoa > Chordata > Lepidosauria > Squamata > Pythonidae > Python > Python bivittatus. The sequence continues at coordinate 41,656,172 of NW_028277125.1, read as the reverse complement.
TTCTGACATTTTAAGTATTTCTAAGGTTTTAGATAAAAGATGGAAAGCAGATTGTAATTTTCAACCTTCCATCAATGAAAAGGAGGCATTGAAAGCTGCAAAAGGCATAACTTGATTTTTCATTACAAGTGCAATCATATTTTTTGTGTTTCAATTTATTTTTCCCAGCAAGAATTATTTGAAGCTTTTGTGTTATGCATTTTCAGTCCACTCTTTGTGACATGGAAGACAGGCCGAGACAAACGACTTCGGGGCTGCATTGGAACTTTCTCTGCCATGAATCTTCACTCAGGACTCAGGGAATACACATTAACCAGGTAAAATCAACAGTGATCTCTCAGAAAATCAAGTCCGGTTCGTTATGTATATATATTTTTTGCGATTTCATGTGTATCCTGCTGCCAGGTTAGGTTTTTTTTTCTACTGTTGCCATTTTTTAAAATCCTGCCTTTATTATTTTTATAGATAACTCAAAAAGGTGAACATACCTAATACTCCTTCCTCCTCCTATTTTCCCCACAACAACAACCCTGTGAGGTGGGTTGGGCTGAGAGAGAGTGACTGGCCCAAAGTCACCCAGCTGGCTTTGATGCCTAAGGTGGGACTAGAACTCACAGCCTCCTGCTTTCTAGCCTGGTGCCTTAACCACTAGACCATACTGGCTCTAGTCTCAATATAGTTAACACTGAAGAAATATTATCTTAGAAATCATTTTTCATATTATGCTTCAGCTATCAGATAATCAGTACATTGCTTTCTTCTATTTTTGACTTTAAAAAGCTTGTAAAATAGTAATCTTGATATGAAGTATATTACTTTAATGTTTTGATGATTGTACAATGTGATACGTACATGATAATTGTCCATTGTGAGGTTTCAGGTCAGATTTCCACCTTGAAAAAGCTTCCAAATAGGATTCACAACAAGCTTATAGTAGTTTGTAAAGCAGCTCTGCCACAAAGATAGCCACCAGCTCTTTCTATTGAATAAGAGAAAATTCTTCTCATGAATAATAATATTTTCAGGGTTAAAAAAAATATTCATGACTAAGGCAGGAGCCTTTGTAATTGGGTACCCGCACTGGAGGTGTGAAAGACTTGAGCATTTTGCAGAAGCATTATGAAAGCATGGTTCAAATTGCATAGCTCTAGCTTTTATTTGCCTAGTGCTTTCTTTAGTGTTTATTTAGTACTGCTTGTAGTATGTATAAATCTGTTCTGTCCTAAAGTGATGTAATTTTTCTTAAATTTGGCTAAAAATGCTTTGAATGTAGCAAAACATCCAAATTACATTTTAACGGGCTGTTATATATATGTTTGTGGGTATGTCCTCTTTCCACTGTAGTGCACTTAAGGACAGCAGATTTCCACCCCTGACTCGTGAGGAGCTGCCTAAACTTTTCTGCTCTGTTTCCCTCCTCACTAATTTCGAGGATGCCACTGACTACTTGGACTGGGAGGTAAAGCTGAGAATCTGTAACTTTATATCACTGTCTCATGCCATTTGGATTCAGATCAGTATGTTGTACTGTGTCTACTTTACTGTAAAGATAAATTACAGTGATAGAATTTAAAGAATGAGATTTGAAAAGAGGGGAGATTTAAAGGTGAATTACTGAATAAATTACTTCAGTCCCTCCCAGATGATTACTATCTTGATACGATGGCAGGACTCAGTAGCTTCAGTGAACTTGAGAATGATGCCAACAAAAACATGGATTCCTGGTAAGGACATCCATGCCAGTAAAATCAAAATGGGAGAGATGAAGCTAAGAGTAATCTACATGTGAGCTGATAGGGCTATAGGACTAAAGTATGCCAAGTTCCTAGGAGAAGGTGCTGGAAGAACTCAGATTGGAGAAACAGAATGGTTCAGAATAGGAAAGTGAGTGAGATAGGGATGAATATTGTTCCCATATCTGTTTAGCAAAAACAGCAAATATACTATAAGAATGGAAGGATTCAATGAAATAGCAGCTGAAATAAATGTTAGAAGTCAAAACACTAACCAATTGTGATATGCAAAATACATCATCTTGTTAGCTGAAAGTAAAGAAGAGAGAAGAGCTCATTATGAAAATGAAAAGGCAAAGTTCATGTTAAAGGGTGATACACAGCTTTGTTTTCTTAAGCTAAGGAATAAAGATGGACATTGCACTGACAAAATAAAAAGGAAAACAGTTCTAATGAGTAAGACAAATTTAGAAATATCCATATCCTTTATGATCTTGTCTGTGACAACCAAAATTACAATTAAAGCATTGGACCCTGTAGAAAAAAAAGAAATAGATACATTTAAATTAGGGATTTGGAAACAGTTATTAAGAATACCACAGAGAGCACAAAGAACCAGTCAGTCACCTTTTACCCTTAGGTAATAAATAGCAATCAAAAACCACCTTGAGAACCTGTTTTCAGGGCCAGAAAGGATGAATTCAAGAATTGGAGGCAAGGCAAGGCTTTTTTCCAGGTTGATCCTTGGATAATATCCATGGCAAGGGTAAACCCTTTGTATTTTGTCCCAGAAAATACATCTCAGCTGACTTAATACTTCAATTTTTAGGTCGGAATCCATGGAATCAGAATTGAGTTCATCAATGAGAAAGGTGTCAAGCGCACAGCTACATACTTACCTGAAGTTGCTAAGGAACAAGGTGAGTTTGAAATAAAATGAAATTCTATATTGAGTAAAACCTGTGAAAATGTAAGGATATAAATAATGGAGATGGCTTACATAGCTGCTGTGAAAGTTACCTAAAACCATTCATCATCTTTGGCTGAATTATTCAGAGGCTTTGATCTTTAAATGGCTCAAAATATCCAATGTTAGTAATATGTTATATAAATAAAAGTAATAGTAATATAAAATAAAAATAAATTATCTGTCTTTAAAAAATCACCACACACTGGTGTGGTGATTTTTTTAAGATGGATGTTCATTTTATTTGTTCAATTTATATTCTAACTTTTGTTTAGGAACTCAAGGTTGCAATCATGTTTTAAATGTTGTCTTATTCATAATTGTTTGGGCTTTCAAATATCACCAGTCACAAAGTGAAAACAGATCATGGTTTAAGTCACTGATTGATTTTGAAGTTCTGCCCTGAAATATAAACAGATAAGAACATAATTGTAATTGCTCAAAACACTATATAATTCCTCATATTATTTATTCCAACATGCAAATAATCACATTTTCTCTTCCTGGAAATGCATGAAAAGACCAAAGTGTAATTTATACCTTACAGGGAAATTTAGCAGATTTAAATTTTTAAATTATAGCTATGTTTCATTTTGAAAGCATGACTAGATTTGTTCCTATATATAAATAAAATAGTATGAATCCCTGTAATATTAGAAGTGATAATTTTGGTTGTTTACAATTGAAATAAGTATTATGAAATTTTAATCATACAGTAGTCAATATTTACAGTTAATATTCTGTTTATCTGCAGCTGTTCAATAATCTGAATAACTTGAACTTTCTTTTAAGAGGCTATCTCCTTTTCTTAAATAAGCCTGTGTTTATAATTCTGCTGGTGTCATTTTCAAACAGATTGGGATCAGATTCAAACAATAGACTCCTTGCTCAGGAAAGGTGGTTTTAAGGCTCCAATTACCAATGACTTTAGGAAAACTATTAAACTCACCAGGTAAACTTTCTTGTAATTTTTGTATCAATATTATTACTGCTTCTGTTTCTAATTGGAAGAGCATATTTGTGGAAATTACTTTTTTCCATGCAAGGTTTTGAATTTTAAATTAGATGTTCCTGATCCTATAGTTTCCCACCCTCCACCCCCCATCCTTCCCCAAATTGCAGAGCCAACAATCTGGAATTATTAGAATTTATTTTACATTTTTTATGCTTTTTTAATATCTACAGAGGAATTTCAGAAAAAAATGAAATTTTGAGAAAGTAAAATCTGTGCAGTCTTTTAAGGGTTATTTTACTGCTTTAACAGTATTAAAATATTGACTGAATTAGTGGGATCTTTGGTCCACCCATTCCAAAACAGAAGACCTGTTTTCTCAAAAATTACCAGTTGAAAAATTGAAAAAAGACTGTAAAATGGAAACATTAGGGAAATATTTAGGCCTTGGTATCTCTAGAAGTAAAGTATGGTAATATTGGGCATATGAGACACTTTATTTTAATAAAATTAAAATAAAATGCTTAGTTTCATAAATTCTAAAAATCCTTTTCCACTTTTGCTCCTTTGTTACAGGTATTTAAGTTAGCTATCTTTGCTTCTTGAGGTAGAATACAGCATTAATATTCATAATCATTGATAGTCCATACATTTATCTAGTTCCTATTTCAGATTTTCTAAATTGGAGTCCATCATCACATCTATCACATTTCTTGGCAGTTAATTTTACAGTTTAACTATGCATTGTGTACAGTATGCCCTTTTTGCTGCCCATACCCAGGTTCACTTGATTACCAAGTGTTCTTTTTCTCTATTCATAATTTCTGTACATATATCCTGGTACTACTTCACTTTTTTACCCACATCAGCAATTCCTTCTCGACATGTTTACATTTTGGATCCAGTAGTGAGTGGAATGACAGACAGCAGTAGTAAGCACACTTGCCATCCTAATGAAAAGAACAAGTTGATTGCATCTGTTGTTCAGTACTATTGTTGAATACTGCCATTAGTGGATTTAGCTGAACTAAAAAGGAAGCAATCACAAAGAGAAAGATGGAAGAACAAATACTAAAACTGTTCAACTATAGTTGAAAGGTTCCTTCTATGATGTTGCCCTTATCAAGTATGCATCTACATTAAATTGGAAATTATTATGGGCTGGAAAATATTTTGATGTTGGGAGGAGTGGGAGGAGATAATTCCTTCCCAGTTCAGGCCCTGTTTCTCTCCAGAGAGCACATGGATCTCTCAGCTCTACCAAGAACTCCCTAAATTGCAACAATCTTTACCGTTTTTCCCCTCCTTTTCAACTGGTCCTTTTCTTTTTCTTTTTACTTAGCTCCAGTAAACTTAACAGACCTCCCATCATGCCTACCACACACATGAATAGCAATTTGCTGTCTGTGGATATATCAGAGGACTTCTCCAACAGCTAGGACCAAGCCTGAAGTCCAACCTCCAGTGGCACACCAACTTGCTCTCTCATTTCCCCATTGCACTGTCCCCAGAGGTGCTGGCCAACAGTCAGTGACTAGTGACTGCACCCCGGGAGCCAGTTGGCCTAAGCACCAGAGGGAATGTTAGCTGGCTACACTGATTACCCAGTCCCACAATCCCTTCACCAAGGCAGCAATCACCTCCAACCTTCCCAACTAGTTCAGCCAGATAATTTCTCACTCCAAAGTCCCCACCCCCACCCATGCAACCTGATGTTTCCAAATGCTCATGGGAAAGTCCAAAGCATTCCCAGGCAGGCTGCAGCCTCATTGAATCAGGCACATACCAGTGGCTAACCATCCCTTCAGAGGCAGTTGGGCTTCCCAACTGGACTGAGCCATGGGGGCAAAAAGGCGGAGAGGAAAACTGGACTGCTCCTCATCCCTCCTGTCAGAATTCTTTCTGAGTCCTTGGTAGAACAGCTAAGGCCAGAGTTGCCTTCACTGGGAAACAAGCCAGACAGCCAAGCAAATGAGGGATACCAGTTCCCACGCCCTGTAACAAAAAGCTCAGATACCCTCGGGACCATCAAATAGGATGGATGAAAAAGAAGACCAGTAACAAATCCCCAAATCTACCAGGCTATACCAAATATCAGACTTTCTTCACCTTCTCAGGAAAGTTGGCAAGTCCCTGGCCTCAAGGAACCAAAACCTCCAACTCCCACAGATTCCTTACTGGACTCAGGCTCTACCCAGTGATAATCATCTCAGCCTCTGAATGGCTGGGAGGCTAATGGAATTCATCTATTTGTGGAATTAGGTAATGTGACATATGGATCTTAAAAATGATACCTCATAAATTTCACTATCCTGAGAGTACTTCAACCCATCCCCCAGATCACATAGTGCCAAAACATCCATTTCTTGCATACAGGAAAATGAGTAGGTCTCACTGGATGAGAGATTCTTCAGCTTATATTCCATTTTCTTCATTGTGCCCAAGAATTGCCCTGCCATCTTACAACTGAAGTGAATGAATCACAACACCATGTATCACACATTCTAGTTGGAAACCCTGACATCCATCATAAAATCTCTCCAAAAAAAGATGCTCTGGCCTCACTGGACTTACAGGAAGCCTAACTACACATTTCAGTGCACTCATCCACATATAATTCTTGAGGTTCAAATGCCAGGGATACTACCAATTCAAGGCCCTTCCATTTAGCCTGTCAGCTTCCAGAATGTTCACAAAAGTGATGGTGTTATTGCCCACTTCAGATCCCAGGGAATATTATGTGTACCCCAATCAGACACCCTGCTGACCCAATCGCCATCAATCAAGCAGAGAAAAAAGAACATTCGGATCATAATGCAGACCCTTGAGGACCTAGTCTTTCTGATCAACAAAGCATCCTCCAATCAGCACACAGCCTATAGCTACACACCTTCCCTCATTCCCACTGATCCCCAGCCTCCTGAGATTATGTGAGAGCAGAGCTGATAATAATAGCACCCCATGAACCCAGGAGATTCTAGTACTCAGCCCTGGTCAATCTTTTGACATCTCAAGCATGGAGCCTTCCTGAATCACAAGACCTACTGATTCAAGTATGAGTCAAACATCTGGACCTCAGTTATTGCAATTACATTCCTGGAGATTGAGCAAGACTGCCACCAGCCTAGAATACAATAATAAATCCATCCAGATCATCCTGAACAGCTTCTACCACTTGCATGTACAAGCTCAAATGGCAAACATTCTGCAAAGAGGCCAAAAGGAATGGAATCTCACAACTTAAGTCAGTGGACTTCTGCAAGGGACTACAACAAACACCTTCCAAAGACAAACAGTAGTCCCCTCCTGTGTCCTATCACCAAAGAGCACTGGTCCTCTCTCAGCCCATCCTCACATCAGGAGATTCCTAAGACGAGCCACTATCACTCATGTTCATTATGAGGCCTTCACTAATACTTCAAGCCCTGACCTGGGCCCCATTTGAACACTTGCATGAGTCAGTCTTGGAGCACCTGAGAGGAAAGTGGCATTCTTAACTGCCATAACTTTGGCTAGACAGATATCAGATAGGAGTGTTCTTCAAAAAGAAGGAGTTCTGCATCATCCAGCTAGACACATTACTCTGTGTGTAGACCCTCCCTTCACCACTAAGATGAATTTGATCTTAAAGTAGAGTCAGGAAGTGGCCCTCTCTTCCTTCAGCGCCAATCTCAAAACCCAGTTAGGATTGGCACAAACTAGAAGGGGTTGCCCTTGAAGCTGTAATTGGTCCGGAATGCAGCGGCAGTATGAGCAATGATGGGTAGAACTAGATACACTGATGTTACACCTTTGCTTTGTGAGCTGCATGGCTCCTGGTAGGCGTCAGATGCAATTCAAGGTGCTGGCTGTCATCTACAAAGCCCTTCATGGAATGAGGCCGAGTTATTTGAGGGATCACCTTTCTCCAATTGTTATTACCCATCCCATCAGGAGGGACATGCTCCAGGTCCCATTGATTAGAGAATGTCATCTTGTGGGACCCTTTTCTGTCACAGCATTTCCCCTTTGAAACACTATACCACCCAACGTTAGGTTAGCCCCAATTCTGTTGGCCTTTTGGAAAGCCATTAAAACCTGTATATTTTCCCAGGCATGGGGGTTGGGAAGTTCATTGAACTGAAGTGGACTGGCTGCTGATTTTGTTGGTTGTCATAGTATGTTTCTCTTTGACTTGGTTATTGTTTTTATTTGGTTAGTTATTGGCCAGCCACCCCTGTCATTAATGCCCCTGCCCTGGAAGACATCTGTAGGGTTTTCACATAGATCTCTATGTCCTCCTTTATAAAATATTATAAGCTTAAGGTGTACCTCAGCTAAAACCTCCATTAGTTCTTAACAAGGACTAGGATCCTACTGTCAGGGACACCTCTGGAATGTCCCACTGTAGACTTGCCTGCTTCTGCTGTCAGAAAATGGTACACTGGATTTATTCTATGAATATTTTTCAGTATTGGAGACAGAGTATCCAGTCCAGCAAGGCAAAAAGGAGGGGAATACATACTGTGGATCCATACATATTTGTATTGAAATATGCATGGCCTAATATATCTCTCCCTTGTTTTTATATATATCACATTTTCATATCCCTTGTGCTTTTTGGCTTGTCTTTCCAAAACTTGAAAGGAAATATCTCCTCTCACCGGAAACAACTGCCCAGAGTCGCATTTGAGTGAGATGGGCGGTGACTAAACTTGAAATATAAATAAATAAATAAATAAACTTCAAAACCTTTTCCAGTTCTGCTTCCAGAGTGAGTGGAAGGATATCCCATTGCTATAGAAAAAGGATAACGATAATGTACCACTTTCTATTGGAATATTGGTCTTTCCATGGTATTGGAGTATTTAATTTAATTTAACAGTTTAAAAAGCCTTTCCCCACAAATTGATATTGCCTCAATATATTGGATTTCAGCTTCCATAATTCCCATGCTTATATCTGGGTTGAGGAAGCCTACTGTAAAGGAACTGTATTGATACAAATTTTAATGGGTAATTGCATCAACAAATATTTGTATAGGATTTCAGTTTCAACTATGGCTGATTTGATCCATTTGTTTTATTTATAGAAGTATTTTTAAAAACTCAACATTTTTTCTTTCAGATACCGCAGTGAGAAGGTGACAATCAGTTATGCAGAATACATGGCTTCTCGTCAGCATTGTTTTCAAAATGGCACTCTTCATGCCCCACCCCTCTACAATCATTACTCCTGACACAAAGCTGCATGACCAGTCCCGCCCCCCAGCTGCCAGCTATGACATCATTGGAGCAGATGCCTCCTCTTCCTGGTCCAGTTACTTCTATTACTGCACCATTTTATGATGCTAGCTTCCGTTGCCAAGTCTGCCTTCCAATTGATTATGGGTGGTGGGGGCTACCAAGTGAGTGCAACTGAATTTCAGAGGCCCAAGCTTACTTCGTTCTTCAGAATGAGGGTTCATTTGGACTGAGTACCTGGGACCATTGCCATTGGATAGAGAAAACCTTGAGGAATGGCAGTACCACTTCAGATTGCTCTGTCTCTGTGTTAAATTGCACTGTGTTCATTTGAATTGTTAATTACAATGCCCCCCGATCAAGTAGGAGATTTCTTCTGGCAGTCTGGCAACGGAGTCCAACAAAAGATTTTTAGGTTATTTGTATTTTCTTTTTTTATCTCTAATATTTATCTGCCATAAGCTAAGTAGTCCTAACATGTCCCAGGCAAACATGTTATGACTTGTTATAAGGATGGTATGTCTGGAAGTTCTCCTCCTTCAGAAGATGGCAATTAATCAAAGATTTAAAAGGTAAAATAAAATTTACTGCAGATAAAAAGCATTGCCTCTTCATATCCAGAAGGTTTCAATTTATACATCTAGCTACTTTTATCTTTGACACAAAAAGAAAGTAGCTTACATTAGATAAGATACTGCATGCAAGAAGGTGAAGCACTATGGGTTGTGTATGGAAGTAGCATAGGTTTCCTTGTATCCCAAAAGTATAATCTTTGGGTTTCTTTTGGGTGTCTAACTTAAAGTACAGGCAGTAGGATTTTCAATTGAATTGGGGCAGATCTTTTCCCACAAAGCTATCCTTATTGTAATAAAAAGGAGTGTAGATTTTTATTATTGAAAATATTCCATGAGGCCTGTGTTTTTAACAGGCAGCTTTTTTTTTTGCTAGCGTGGCACTAATATTTAGGTAATAAACACATTAAATGTTAGCTTAAGTGGGTTATCAGATCTGGGTGTGTTCTTGCTGCACTGATGCTTCAGCCCTAAATAATATAATTGGAAGTAAAACAAATTGGTTTACATTATTTGCTTCCGGATAAGTGTACTTAGAATTGGAACCTAAAGAATGTTCTTTACCCACCAAGATAAGTTAACTGGGATCCAAGTTTTAATATCCTGTAGATTTTCAAGTTTCCTATTGTTAACTGAATATGCAGGACACTGAATAGTAAACACAAACCTTTTCAAAATTTTCACTATCTCAGTTCTCCTGTGTGAGTCATTAAGTGATATCATGAGAGCAACAATATCCCCAAAATTAATCCACAAAATGTAGCATTAATCTGCATTAAATGGAATGCAGAATTTCTGAAAAAAATGATAATCACCTTGAAAAACAGGAACAATCAGATGATGGACTCAGCATAACGGCAGTATGATACCATATGTGCACCACATGGAACAACAGTTGCTTTTGTAGAAACCAAAAAATTACCTTTTACCACAGGATACAAATCTCTATATCTTTTGAACAAATTAACCTTGTCATTGTGAAAGAAAGGAGTAAATGCTTTCTATCTCAAAGCAAAGTCTCTAAGGCTAAACAAATGCCCCATCCCTGGAAAGAAGTATAAGTAAACATGAATTGCTTATATATTGAGGTGAACATTATTTGTCATTTAAACTGCTGGCTAGAAGATGGCAAATGTATAGTACCTTCTTTGCAACAGGCCTACTTAAAAGAATCTAGGATTCCTCCAAACTGCGTATTTTTCTAGCACTCTTCACATATTTGAGAAGAAATCACATAGTTTTATTTGATACTGAACATTCTTGTAGAAGGGAGGGGTAAAAGAGGAATATACACTAGCCATGCACAATATTGTCCTAGCTTTTAGTTTTGCACTGGGATCATTCATTTGGATTACCACTTTTTCCCTTCTAACTATGCTGAAAAGTAGATAAGAAGGGACTTTTCCACAATTTCCTATTACTGAGAATAAATTAGCCTTCTTATAAATTACAGTGAATTGTAGTTACCAGTGCCCTCAATAGAAAAGAGACTGTAGAACGGGAGGGGAAAGGTAAGCTCTGGTCATGCCATCCATCTCTGCTCTCAGACAGTATTGAACTATAGGGCTACACAAATTACTATTAGTGTTCTATGTTAGAATTTAAATTGTAAAGATTTTTTTAAAAGCAAAAAGGAAAAAAAATGGTGCTAAACTTTCACCCCTGAGCACATTCGGTAAGACTGGTCATGCAGGCATATAGTGCTGTACTATTCAATATTGCTTTTTTTTTTTTTAAGAAAATGTTTGCCCTGTTACATGTAATCAGCAGTGTATAGCATTAATTATTTGATCTCGTTTTAATGGGTGGAGGGGAGCTTAGGAGCCAGATGGGGGCCTTAATATTTTAAAGAACTGATTTTAAGTGTGACAACTTACTTGGTCTAATTTTATTATTATATTGAAATAAGTCAAAATAGTTTTGGAGTGAGAGCTGGTCTCATTCCATGCCCCTGTTTCCATCTAACCACCTAATCCATAGTCATGGAAATGCCTCTGTTAAAGTTGGATTGTGATTTTCTTGTTGTAAGTAAAACAGCAACAGGCAATGGAGCACACAGTAAGAGAAATGGATATCGTTACATTAATCACAAACAGAGTTCAGTTACAGTATGGTACGTCAATGCTACAAAATGAATTGATCATGGGATCTATATATTATATACATAGCAGTGATGCACTGTGATGAGCCCAAACTAATAAATATACAAAAGATATGGAAACCAACAAAAGCCAGAAGAGAGTTATCTTTTCCAGAGTCCTAAATGTTGCATTTTCCATCTGATTAAGAGTGTAATAACTGTATAAAGAACTTAGCAATAGTATTCTGGTTTGATTGGGAAATGGCTCATCCTTAGCTACAAGCAAGTGCCTTTTGGTCTAGAAGGATTTATTTCAAGTGGTTGAGAATCTCCTTTGTTGCAGCCTTGTATCTCTAAGGGATTTTTTTGGGGGGGGGGGGTTCCCATCCCTTCCAAGTAACAGCAGAAGATGTGTCATTGATCGTCAGAGGTTCACTGTTTTTAATATTTTTCAAGGGATTTTCTTTTCATAATAATAAGTAGCAATCTCAATAGAGGCATTTCAGTTAGAAAGGTTTTACAGTCAAAATGTTACATCTGCAAATAGCTGTTCTGAATTTTTTTTTTTAATTGCATATTTTAACCTTCCACATTTCAAGTTTTGCACATAATTCTTTTCCCTATTCATTTTAACATTGCAGTCTTCTCTGGCTGAGTGCTGTTTTCTACTTTTTTCCCAATTCTAAAATGAATAATGGTTTGGTTAATTTAAGTTGTTCCTTTTAAAGAACCTCTTTAAACCTTCAGTGAAGAGATGTCAGACCAATTCTTTGTTATTACACTTAGTTGCCTCCTAGCTATATAACTTCTGAGTGTAAATCATTGAACTTTACCCTCTAATGAAGTATTGTAGAAAATAAATTGTAATGGATACATTTTTATCTTGTCCCTTTTTTATTGGAGTCTGTCCGTTTTGACTTTTCACACTGAAATCTTCAAATTCTTTTTCTAAAAAAAATAAATTGAAATCTAAAACAGACAGTGGCAAAATCAGCATGAAATGGGTGGGAATCTTTAGCAATATTGTGTTTTACAAGATAAAGTCTCAAAAAGAATAAGATTGGACATTTTGTTAAAAAAATAAAATAAAGCCTTCATGTTTGTTTGGCTGTGGTATTTTGTCTTGTGATCCATACAGAATATTGAGTGATGGGCCATGCCTGTATGTTTTTTCTCCTTTGATAAACAAGAACTGAGCTGCTTATTCCAGCAAGTAATGCTGGTATCTATGCAAAATGTTTTTAAAATAAGTATCACTTTAGCCAGTAAAGTTTAGTTCTGTCCTTTTTAGTTTATCTAATACAGCAATATATTAGTTGAAAATGAAGGATGAGCATATATATCAAACTCAATAGGTAGACGGCACTCCAGTACTTTCTGTTGGTAATAAATAGTAGTATTGGTCCCATATCATTACCTTACTTAATAGATTTTTTAAAAATTAAAACTTTAACCTTATATTTACCTGGGAATAAATACTACTAAGCTCAAGATTTTCTTTTGACAAATCTTTCATGTTTGTGCTGTAATAATGCAATATTTCACCATTCAGAAAGGTAGTTCTCTTTTCTTTTACATCACTTCAAATGAAAAGTGGCAGAGGTTTATTTTTCCTTCTATGGCATAGAGCCAAAATATAATATTTTAATGGGCCCTCAGTGCACTTCCATTCCTGGAAAACTGATTTTAAATTAGAAGAGTTAAATGTTGAAATCATTTTGTGATTTCAATACGTTTAGTGCTCTTGAATAATTAACATGGGAAGAGAATTAATTTAAGAATAGGATAGATGTGCTTCTACTGAACTAGTAATATAAATTACTGTACATATTCATGCTGTCCATTCTTTGAATTTATAACTTTTCTACTACAAACCACAATGTGCATCTGGAATTTGTACCTTAAGCAACTTGATTTGGGTTCATGCATCACACTGACTAAGTTGAATAAATTGTAATGGTCTGGCTTATAAGGCTAAGCAGTAAGCATGTTTTGCAAACCACACTGGTTTAATACATAACATACCAAAAAATAAACAGTATGGCTTAGTGCACTATGTGAACCCAGCCTTTGCTTTAAGCTTAGATTTAGATAAGCCATTCAGTTATAAAATGATTAGCTATTGAATTTTTTTATTTGCAATCGTAATGACTGGCTGCTTTAGCACAATATAATGACCTAAAGCACACAAACCCCATTATTATATGGTTAGGGAGATTGGTGTGGCTCATTGACTTAGGATCAGGATAACCTTGAAGTGAGGCTAGAATCCTCTGTATTCAAAATCAGTGCTTTTATTCAATGAAATTGCCTAAAGCTGCTGACTTACATGAAAATAAACATCATGAATTTCGGCTAAAAACCTACATGTTTATTACAGAGGAACTTGTCTGAATAAATTGGGACTTCTGGTTACTTTGTCAGATTAGTGGTATAATAGTATATTTATGAAGCAGTAACTGTATTACAGTAACACATTTATCAAGTTACAATGGTGTATCTATGTGGATTCTTGAAAATTGTTAAACTGACTACATCTAGTGAAGCATTATGTTTTCTTGTACACAGATAATATTTAGGCTTACATGTGATAGGGGGGATGTCTTGGAGTCATTCTTGACTTCTGGTGACCTCAGTTTCTTGGCAAGATTTTCAGAAGCGGTTTCCCATCATCTTATGGCTGATGTTGTAGGAGCTGTGTTAATGCATGATGGCAGAAAAATGAAAGCCTATTGGGATGTTTTCTAACAAATGTTATTAAAACGCATAAGCTTTCACGAGCTGCAGTTCACTTCATCTGATGCATCTGTTTAGCCACTCTGTGCATTGGAAAGGAAAACTCATGCCTTTTAATACAATTGTTAGTCAGAAAAAGTGACTGATCCAAAGTGACCCAGGTGGCTTTGTGGTAAGGCAGGACTAGAACACAGAATTTCTGTTTCTAGTCTAGTGCCTTAAATCACTACACCAGACTGGCTCTTGTGTAAGCATAACCTCCCATTTGGTGTTCTTTAAATGTATGAGACTACATAATCCACTGGATTACTGGGAATTCTGAATGTTGTAGCTTTACACAAAATCAAGCAATCAATTTATTTATTGTTTTGAACCCCTGTTGTAACAAATAAGATAAAACCTGCACAAAAGTGGCCAAACTTTAATAAAATACATTAAAATATACAAAAATCAGTAAAAACATACTTTGCTTTACTTCTAATATTTTACAGCAGGTAAACATAAGGAACTTTTGATAAAACATTCTCTCTGTTTAGCAGCAGCCCGTGCAAAGCTCGCTAGTTTCTGTAGCAGCGTCTCCTTGTCTAAATTCATTAGATATTTAATTTTATATGAATCAGGCCAAAATTATTTTCTTATCAAGAGGGCTCCAGAAATTTTCCACGTGCAGAAATAAGGCAGTATTAATAATGGATAAAATCTTCTATAATTTCCTTGGAGCAAGGGCAGAAGAGCATATTATATGGGATATTGTCTAACTGAATGTGGAAAAATCGAAGGTGGTGGTATTTGGGGGAAAAAGGAAAAGACACAAATGGAGAATTGGGGAATATAATATAGAGCAAGTTCTCTCTTACAGATACTTGAGCATCCTTTTTAATGCTTCGAGAGGCAGTTGGCACTCTCACTATCAGGCCCAAAAAGTAAAAACTGAGGAAGCTTTGGCAAGAATAATAGTTCTGGCATACAAGCGGTGGTCAACAAATTCCTCCAATCCTAACTCTTCTAAAAACCAAGTTAGTTCCTTACTTTTCCTATATAGTAGAGTTTTGGGGAATTTCTACCCCTTATATGAAATTCTTTCAAAACAAGCTCCTCAGAACTGCTTTAATAGTAATAGTACTCCTATCCCCTTTCTCTATGCAGAAACTGGCACATACCCAATTAAAGCTAGAATAATTGTAAGGGCATTTAATTATTAGGCTAGACTCCTCTCACTACCTGATCCCCAACTTGTCAAGCAGTGCCTTTCTCCGCTCCTTGCACCAGTTGGTTTACATTTTTATTCCAGTCATATGCATATCTTTGGCTTTTCTCTGGAATTCTTTTAAATTCAAATAATGCAAACAATAATCTATTATTTAAAAACAGGGTGATGAATGTCTTTGCCCAAAGAAATTTGTTTAAATTATCACAAAATAAAATTGCCCCTTGGTACGCATTTCATAAAACCAAAATCGAATGCAAACATTATCTGAAGTGTGTTATAGTGCCATCCCTCCGAGAAGCACTTACAAAACTACAGTCCTGCAAATGGCATCAGCAACTAGAGAGGGCTGATTTCACAATATCCCGTATAATATGCTTTAGGCACTAACTCAGACTGTATCCTTGTCCTCTCTGACACTGGTTGAGCTGAAGGCTCCCCCTTTACCCAGTCCTTTCAGATGGAGATGTCAGGCAGGAATTATATTCGAAGCTTTCTGCAAGGAAAGCAAATCCTGTGCATTGGATTAGGACTTCCAGTAGACGCCTTTCATTAGTTAATCTGCATGCAAGAAAGATATTTACAACCTTCTCCTGGGGTGCGGGGGGGGGGGGACGGACGGACGAGAAAAGCAGTTTTCCAAAGCAAGTTTTAGTACATCCTAACCCGCAGAAATTGAAAGGCTTTTTGTGAGTAATTTTCATGGGAACCTACCTAATGATGGGGACTATCAGACCTGCAAGAAACTCAGAAACAGGTATTTATTACATTTAGGCCAAAGATCTATATCCACTCATTTACTTGGAAGTAAATCGTACTGAAAGCAACGAGATCTATTTCTGAGTAAACCCACTGAATTCAGTCTTTCAAATCCTAAACTCCCTTGTGAGGAGGCGGGCTCTACGGAGTACACTCAGCTGACTTATTTCGGAGAAAGCGCGCGCATTACGAGCGCAAAGTCTCAGGTTCCGGATCGTTCTCGAGACCACGCCCAGTTTTCTCTCCGTCTCCCCCGCCCCTCAGGAGGCAGCGTCGGGGAAGCGCTTTGTTCAGTCTCCTCCAGGGGGCGTCGGTGCTAGTCGCCCCTGTTTCTGCTCGTTTTTCGTGTTTCCGGCCCGCCGGGCGTTTTCCGGGGCCGGATGAAACGATGGCGGCAGCGGGTACCGATATCAGGGCCGTAGATGTGGAGGAGGATGCGTCTCAGCTGGTTTTTCCCAAGGGTGAGCAGCAAAGTCTTGGGGAGAGTAAAGAACCGGTGAAGCTAAGGAAGGTGCATAAGGGAGACTCCCGCGTACGGGCATAGAAGAACTAGGCGATGTTGTTGTTGTTGTTCAGTCGTTAAGTCGTGTCCGACTCTTTGTGACCCCATGAACCATATCGCGCCAGGCCTTCCTGTCCTTAGGCGATGTTGAGGGTCGTTTAATAGTCTTTCTCCATCTGGTGTTCCTCAGAATTGTCAGGGCTGTGTCGGCTGCGAATTTAGGAGTTGACCTGGGGGGGCACCAGGCGGGGAAAGCCTGCAACTTAGAGTCATCCGTCTCAGTTCTACAGAAAGACCCTACCGTGGCTTTCAAGGCCTGCTCTTGTTCTCATTCCAGGCCAGGTATGTGGGCTGCAAGCACAAGGGGTAGCATGATGATGATAAAATAGTACTATCCTCCTCTTCCTCCTGTTCTACTGCTTCTACATACATGCACAGCATAATTGACTGGCAAATAATTTGTGAAGGATTTCATAACTTAGATTTGGGGAATAACTGGCTTTTTAATTTTTTTTGGCTGTAAAACTAAGTTATTATTCTTTTTGGTAACTTTTACTTATGATTTTAAGCATGTGTTATCAGTTCTCTGTGTACATATCTGTTTAACTTAACAATATTGTGGAGATATATGCTTATCTAAATGAATTGAAACTTGTGAACTTCAAAGTAACGTTTGCAAATTCTGTTGTTTAAGTGACTGGGGATAATAACCTTTTTGTTCAAAATCTGCAGTATTGTAAAAATTAGTTTATATGTGAATGTGCAACTGCTAATATAGGATGTAACTTTGAAACTGACAGCTGAATATCCAAAATACTCTTAAGGATGATGATATATCATAAATTTGACAGTGTGGTTTGTACATTTATATCTAGAAGTTTAAAGATTTATTATAAGGGGTGATGTATGCTTTGCTGCAGAATGAAGGTGATAAACGCTATCTTATCATTTCAAGAAGAAATCACATTTTGAGTTCTTCTATACATGTAAAAATTCCTGTGAGGTGAAACAAGTATAGAAAAGGAACAATAGCTAGAATCTTTCAAACTTATATTTTCTACTTAGAGACTGATGTTTGATTTGTTTCTATTTTGATGCAGAGATAAATTTAGTTAAAGTAGTTTTCATTCACAGCCTGAAACACTACTATCAAGGCTTAGTCAAAGCTTAATACCTATATAAATGTATCTTTTTATTTTATCTGTTAACCCGGCACCTATATTTGCATGCAGAATTTGAGACTGCTGAAACTCTTTTAAATTCAGAAGTGCACATGCTCCTGGAACATCGGAAACAGCAAAATGAGAGTGTGGAAGATGAGCAAGAGCTTTCTGAACTGTTTATGAAAACTTTGAATTATACAGGCCGCTTTAGCCGCTTCAAAAACCGGGAGACTATCGCTAGTGTCCGCAGGTGAGTTAGTTTTCAAATAAAATATTTTTAGTTAGGTAATAGGAGAGCTAATGTCCTTCTAAACTGAACAAAGATAAAATTTACACAGAATTATTTATGTTACTATTTGATGAAATTATATTGATGAATTATTGATCAATTATATTTGATGAAATTATTTATGTTACTATTTGATGAAATTATATTGCAAGTGAGAATGGAAGAAATAACAGAACAATTCAAGTTATTTTAGAGGCATAAATATGTAATAAAAAAGAGATTAAATCCCTGCTTTGTGAATTGCTCAGGGCTCTGCACTCTCCTTACTCCTATTTAACATTATATGAAGCTACTGGATGAGTTATTCCATCAGCATGGGGTACTAATGATACCCAACTGTACATGCACCCTGTACCCTGGACCAAAAGTGATGCCAACCAAGTGAGGTTCTTTCCCAGTGTCTGGAAACTCTGGAGGTTTGGATGGAGGAGAATAAACTTCAGCTTAACCTTGGCAACACTGTGTCGGTATGGCTTTTGAGGCCCCCTGGATATGGAGATTTTCTATCTTTAACTCTGAGTGGGGCTACACTCTCATATTCTGAGTTGGTGTGCATTTGGGAGGTCCTCCTGCACTTACAACTCTTTCTCAGAAAGCCAGTGATAGCCATGGTTAGGAAGGCCTTTGCCCAGGTTCAGTTATGTGCCAGTTGCACCATTTCTAGATCAGGAGGCCACACCTTAGTCACCTCTGGTGACTTGCTGTGCTCAGGTCTTGCCTGACAGGTAGAAAGGCAGAGGGCTGCTCAGCTGCTGCTCCCACCAGCGCTGCTGCCCAACATCTTCCTGGTGAAGCACCAGCTCTTCCGTGGGCTTGTGAGATTCAGCCAGCCCTACTCCATGCGCTCACCAGCGAAGTTAGTGCCATGGCCGCCCTGCTGCCAGGAGTCACTGCCAGGCATTCCAGCCACATGCAGGGGAGGCACCATAGAAACATCTCTGCCTTGCTGCCTGGCGGGAAGATCACCCTAGCCAGCAGTGGTGCACAGACTGCTGTGGCAGACCCAACCCCTTCCTGGCAGGACAGCACTTTCCAGATGGCTCCCTCCTTTGTACAGGGCAGTGGCAGTGGAGGAACTTCCTTGGGTGGGGCAGAAATGTGCAGAGCATGTGGAGCCCTCCGGCCGGTGGCAAACTCAGACTGCTGAAGTAGGGAGGCTGGCATCCAGAGAGCCAGCAGCAAAGGGCGGGCGTACCCTGCACAGCATGGCCAACAGAGCCCCCCTGCTGTAGGGTTTGAAGCCAGTTGGCAGAAGGGAGGCAAGGCAAAGAAGATGACAAAGGTCAGCTGGGGGCAGCAGCAGCAGGTAGTTGGTGGTAGGCGCAACAGCAGAATACAGTGGCGGAATACAGCAGCCTCTTCATCTCTGCCATGCTGTGCAGAGTGACCAAAAGGCAGAGATGGTGGGGGGAGATAGGTGGGTGGGGAGAATTGAAGTGGAGGCAGTTCGAGCAGGGCAGGAGAAACTTGAGGTCCTCACCTAATGTTCACTGCTGGAACTGCTATCGCTAAGCAGCGTGATCACGTGTTTCACTTAATGACTGCTTTGCTTAGCGATGGAAATTCTGGTCCCAGTTAGGGTTGTAACCCAAGGGCTACTTGTAGTTACATTTTAAAAAATCTCCAGTTGTAGATTCTTCAATTTATATAGGCTAATTCAGATCATACTTACAATCTTTAAAATGTGGAATTCTTACATACCAAATTACTAATCCCCAGCATTAATCCAGCAGTTGAAAGCATTATTTTTCTGTTGGAGTGAATAACAGCTGTCACTCTATTTCTATTCAGCCCAAAGTAAAGAATGACAATCTAGATTTGGACAGCAACATAACTTTTTCTCAGGCATTGAGAAAACAAGTGGGAGCAATATGTATACCACCTTGAGTTGTAGAAAATAAAGGTGGGAACTAAGTATAATAAATAAAAATAATATAAATAAAATATATAGATATTGGCAGTAAATAGAAATGGAAAAAATAATAGAACAAGTTTGGAACTTTACTGTCTTCCTCTCTGTTGTATAATTTGTGAGAATATAGGAATCAAGGATAAGACAGTTCTGGATAGTTAATCAGAACAGTGGCAAAGTAACATTTTTTCAGTTAAAATGATGTAAATACAACAAAGCAATAATGTTAGTATAGAAGTGCTATTTTTTGATGAAAAGGTTTATTCTTTATATAAAGTACACATGTATATATTTTGTGTGTGTGCTTGTGAATGTGTGCCTGATTATTGAATTGCATAGTAGTTTATACAACACTCATACAGACATAAATGGTAATAACATTGCACTGAAAGAATGAGGTATGGTAAAACAAACAAAAAAATCCCAACTGCAATTCAAATCTACTTCCTTTCAATTTTAATTATCTTATTTCTTGTGTTTTAGAGTACTTTCTTTCCACCACTGTTTACATTTTTATGCAAATTTTTTTTCTTGCAGTTTATTGCTCCAGAAGAAGCTCCATAAATTTGAACTGGCATGTTTAGCTAATCTGGGTCCTGAAACAGCTGAAGAGGCCAAAGCTTTAATTCCCAGGTGAGTTGCCCTAAGTAAAAGCTTGTCATGATACAAGTGAATTTGAATCCTCAACCACCAGAAAAACCAAACAGTCACAATCTCATCACCTGGTTAAAAAATTGGATTTAGGCTTAGTATAATACCTACCCTTCAGTCAAATATTGACAATTTTTTTGGTCAAATACTGTGAAACCATTAAATTAAAAATATTGACCCAATTGGGACAATAGCCTTTAAAAGTTCTAAATTGTGATTTCTTAGCTTTATTTCTGTTCTGTTTTAATTAAAATGACTTATAGTCTGGATTCTACCAAACAAGAAGAGGAAGTCTGAATATAGTCTTGTTTAAATATATTCTTTATTACTGTCTAAAATTGTTTCAACTAGTTTGTTTTTATAATTTTATCAAATTTTGTTAATGATTAAGATATGTCTTATATCTAATAAACTAATATCAAGGTGGAAGGAAGAAATTGGGCATTTTTTGACTAGTCACATGTCCAATCTGAGTTGAATTAGTCTAGCTTTAAACAGTATTGAGAGGGAAAAAAGAACCATGTCTTATTGGTAGTTTCTTTGAATCCTACAGAGACTGCTGACTTGCAGTTCTTTTCCAGAGAATTTATATATCAGTACTTGTTTTATAAAAAGAAAAACACTGCTCATTCTTATCTTTCAGCTTAGAGGGTCGATTTGAAGATGAAGAATTGCAGCAAATTCTTGATGACATTCAGACCAAACGAAGCTTTCAGTATTAAAATGAATTGCTAGATTCTTCTACAATCTGAACAGTGGGGATGGGGAATTGAGGAACTCATACTTGTTTCTTTGTAGCCCTAGAGAAATTCTGTCTGTTGATAATAGAGAGGCCAGTACAGATTAATACATTATTTTGTATTCCAGCCAAGTTATGTTTCCAGGCTTTATGAACCTCTTAATGATAAGAGTTTAAACAGTTGTATGACATGAATCACAGAACTTTGGAAAGTTTTACCTGATTGGAAGTGAATATTAAACATAACTTCTTCATCCTAGGAATGCAAAGAATATTTTGGGGTCAAGTAATACTAATTTGAATATGTCATATGTAAAATAGAAGAAATATTACTATATTTAGTTCACATTACTATTTAAGAATTGTAACAGTAGAATCAAGATAAACCTGTGGGGTTTTTGTTGTGCTTGTTCATGAGACTGAGCTTTCTCCTTCAAAAATAATCACAAATTAAAATAGGGTATTTTTAACTAAGGGCTTATGAATGTTGTTTTTCATTGTTTTTATAAATGTGGGAAGGAAACACTAGTAAGTATAAAGAAGGGGGCTGCTTATTATTAAATTACATCTAATCTTTTTGATGTATGTTGAAATATTGCTATATTAAATTATGATATATGCATTGCTATAAATACTTGTCTGAATTCATGTGCATTTTGGAAAGAGAAGAAAACACTTTTTTTTTTTTTTTGAAACAGAGTAGAAACTGATGGCATATATTACAAAGGATCAAGCTTAGGGCATGATTTAACCATTCATATCTCTTCTTAGTTCAATAGAAATGATTTTGCTTGCAGTTATTATAGAAATTATCCTGTACATTACAAACATAAATCAACTACTGAAAGGTTAACCAGTTATTAAAAATTGCTTTGAGGACAGAATCCATTCCTCCATCTCACCCAGTCCCAGAATACTACCAAGGCAGGCTGTAAAATAAGTGTTAAAATGACTGCTTCAAGCATCACAAATTGTATAGCAAGAAGACATACTACAAAAAATGGAATTTTCTTGCAGCAATTAATACAACTTTAATAATGGTATCCCTACTCAATATTAAATCAAAGTTTGTGTAACATTAATTACAAAAGGTGATTTTTACTTCGAGTTAGTAATATCAATCTCTTTAATGATTAATTTTCCCGCAAATATTTCTTTTCTCTACCTCTCGTTTTCTGCTTGACAAAATACTATTTTTCTTGGCCAGTTATTAATTACAATCCAATCATAAGTAAATTCTTACCCTGTTGAAATTGTGACTATTTTGAGACTACACAGGGTTATATTATTGCTTGGGCTTTCCCTTTCCGTTCTTTAGTTTACATTAACGCTTCCCTTTCCGGAAAGCAAACGGGAAGCCGCCGTGTCGCTACTCTCTGGTAGTCGCAAAAAGATGCCGTGTCGTGCTTCGTTCAGAGGGCGCATGCGTATCCTAAGGTCTTAACTCTCCCCGCCTCCTTTTGGTTGGTGTGTCTGATGACGTTCATCATGTGCACCGTCTCCAGTCGCTGCTGGGGAAGATGGCGGATTGTGGCAGAGACGGCTCGTGAGGCGGCAGCTTCCGGGATAAGATTGTTCGGGACGTCGGGGCCCCACGGTACAAAGCTCCGTGAGCGGCTGTTTTGTGAGTGTCTCACATCAAGAAAATTGGTGATAGTTGGTTGGAAGAGTCCAGTAAGTCGGAAGATCGCAGCCGTTTCCGCCATTTTTAGGCCGCGAGAGCTGCTGCTGTTAACTGGCGGCGAACGGGCCTGAGATTGAAAGCCGAAATAGGAGGACGTCGTGAATGGAAGTGGAGAGGCTAGACTAAAGCTACGATATGTAGCTCAATAAAAGCCGTAAGGTCTTCACTCTAAACGAGAGGTGAAATCCAATATCTGGAAGGAAACTGGGAAAAGCAAGCAAGTAGCCAACATCCTATCCCTTTCCTTAGGACGTGATTAAGTAATCACATCCTAAGTTTAAGAGGTGGAGAATACTTATAGCGGAGTTCCTTCGGTCAAGAGCAGTGGCTATAAGTGTGTAATGTGAGCCGTTTTCCTGTTCAGATCTCATCTCCATTGTGCGTTCTCTGGTCATTGTTTTAAAACGTGCAAACCTATTTATAGTTGGGAATTATTATACTGCTAAACTTGCAGAACTGTTACAAAGTTTAGAGATTGGTAACATTGGAAGTTACTTTTAGACTTCAAAAATTCTTACACAGAGGCCAGGTATTAGCATCCTTCTTTCCAAATAAAATATCATGATACAAAATATGTAAGTTTTCTGATAGTACAAGGTTAAGTAGAAAGGGCAAGAGGCTATAACTGTAAGAAAGAGTGCAGTTTTAAGTTCACTTAATAGATGTTAAGTCCTGTTGAGCACACTGTGACTTAAATTTCTGAGTAAATATGCATAAAATTTTATTACAAATAAAATTTTAGTTTTGAAAATATAAGTTCATTCTGAATTTTGAATATCAGTTTATAGTTTGTGCTAAAAGGTAATACATTCATTGTAAAACCTTTAACTTCCCAGTACTCATGCTTACATATTCTTAGAAGCTAGGTGCTTATAGTAGAATTACTAGAATTTTAATGTCTTTTTTTTTCAGTTGCATGATTATGTATTCTTGGAGCTTTTAATGATTTTAAAAAGTTATTTGCACTTAATCAAGGTATAAAGCATTTTAAAATTAAATGGGGGTCATTGCATTTTACTAAAATCTTGTGGCTTTACAGCTAATCTTCAAATAAAACATAACTGCACCAATGAAGTGCTCACTACATAGTTCACAGATGATAGCTTAGTCCTCAAACATCCTGGTCTTGCGTTATTTCAAATGAAGTGGTTCAAAGTATTTTGGATTTGAAGTAGAAGATATAACATCACATATTTTTAGATTTGGCTAATTTTTAATAGACACATGTGAACTTAATGAGTTAACCAGGTGGAATTTGTATGAAGTTTTCTCAGAAGAGCTATTTTTCTCCATTAAACTTGGATATCAAACTAATTTGTGTGGATTTCCTAAGCAGTTCGCAGTGGAAATAAAGCTATTGGGGGGGAAAGCACATACAAACTCAATGGATACTTGGTTAAATCATAACTTACAAATACTGAAATAATAAGTTGGTGAGTCAGTTATAGTAATGCTATTATACTGCATTTTTATGTATTTAGAGAAAGTAGTAAACTAATTACAATAGGCTAGGCTCAAACTCTGTATTTTTCATTGTAAAGAGTACTATTTATATTGATACAGAGCTTAGGTTGTTCTGTTCGTAGAAAAATATCAAAAACAGGGCCGTTTATCCAGCAGATGATCTTGCTAACAGAAGACAGGCCTTTTTTGCAACTTTTCTTTCTGTTGAAATGCCCCACACTATCTCCTGTGTGGTTCCAGATAATTCTCAATCAGTAGTAGATTGCAGTGGGAAGAGAAAAATGGCTAAAAATATTTCCTTTCCCTGCTGTGGTTAGTGGATACCTAATCATAGGGCTACACCTAAAAATTCCATATGTCTAGATAATCTCTTTGTAGTTTATTCTATCTCATTTGCTATAATCAACTAATATGCTACTTTGATAGTTGATTTTTCAATATACCAGCTATTTGAAAGCTCATTTTTTCTTAATGTGACCCTGTAATAATATTTCTAGAAACCATTGAAATATAATTCAGAGGAATTACTGTTTGGCTGGAAAGTGTCTTCTGGCATTTTTTCTCTATTCTTTGTGGATCACTTTTACACATCATAAGCATCTGAATTTAAATGTTACTTCTGCTTTTAAGTACTATAGTAGAATATCCTGGAGCTATTACCTGGAATCATGGCTTCGGTAAAGAAACTACAGTAACTTAATAGCAATCTCAATGGAGCTGGAAGCCATACAAGTTGCACTCTGTAGAGACATAGAATTAACTTTGCTTCTAATTGTAAATTGTCAGTCACCAGGGAAACTGATGTTTTGAAATTTAAATTAGTTTGATTAACTTTCTAGTTCTGCAGGTAATTTGGAGAGATTTGGGATTCTTAATTGCTATATTACTTTTTGCATTATGTTGAAAGTTTAGGGAAAAGCATGCATATTAAAGTATATAGAGGATTAATGTAAAGTGTTTCCAAGATTTGTAACTGTCAGGCTGGAAAATTGGAAAAGCACAATTCTTAAAATTGCTTGTAAAATACTTTTGAAACAGAAGTGGTTCCATAAGGTATCAGAATCAAATTCAACCCCAGTTCTACTACCTCTGCCAGTAAAGTGATAAGAGCATATGAAGAATAATTCACTGTTTTTGAACTCAAAATCTAATAGCATGATATTTATATTTGTATCTTAAGAATTGTCGCCTAAAGAAGTGAATTAGGAAATAGTGTAATTTTTCTGGTATTATATATGTTCCTTGTATTACTGATTAATGTGGGGGGGAGGGAATTTGACATTTTTACATTACAGAAAATTTGTTTTAGATAATCATACATTGGTTGATGATAAAGAAAGCAATCCACAGACATTATGTGAATGAATACAGCAGGACAGCTACCCCTGCGTATTTGTTTGTAAGGTTAGTTACAAGTTATTGAAAGTCCAGCAAACACTTTTGAATTGCATTTAGAAATTTGCTGAAAACTATTGCCAGTACTAGTACAACGTAGCTACCACCTTCATTGAGATGTTAGTCATTGTACTAATTGCCAGTTACACTTCTCAAGTAATCAGAATCTCCCCAAAAGTCTGAGTCTGGAAAATAGAGGCCTACATGGCTTCACAAGCAATTTGTGTATGCTGCTGAACTAGTTTTAAGTGAGTAATTATATTTTTTTCTATAAAAACTATAACCCAAACTAGATTTTTGTGTGTGTGTATGTTTTGAAATTTTTGCATGCTTCTAAGACAGAACATTTTATATTGCTATATTTTTCTTCAAACATATGCTTTACTTTACAAAGCTATTAGGAATGAATACATTATGCAATTTCAAAATTTCAATTATCTGCAAGATAGTCCTTAGACATACATATGTGTATGTAGTAGCTGCATTCAAACAAACAACAAAATGTGCCTTCCAATTCTGGCTTTTAAGAAGCCAGCTTTTCTAGTTTAAGCATAGTAAATAAATCATGAAAAGAGTCAAGTTTATTTAGATAGTTCTGCTGCTAGGGGGAGTAAAATGAGAGTTTTTGAGTATAAATTCTGCTTGACTGTGATATAAACACACAGTCATTGACTATATAAGATTAAGTGTCTGACTTAATATGCCAACTGTCATATTGTGAATAAGACTTATTCATCAGATATAAGCTGAACTTACAAAATTAGATTATATTTAACTTTTTTCATTTTCTAAAAACAAATTGTTCTATTTTTTTAAAATCCAGAAAATGCATATCATATCATTAATTCTCCATATCACTAATTCTCAGATTAATATCTGTCGATGTATCTTGTGGAAAAATATGACAAAACTACATATTTCTGTATTAGCAATATAGTGCCATTCATTCCATGTGACTGATTACTCTGGACCAGATGAAAATCCTTGCACAGTTCTAAACTGTTGCATTAAAGGGCCATTGAAAAATAAGCAGGCACAGAGTTGCACTCTATTGTCAAATATTTGAGATGAGGTGGGGGATTTCAGTCACTCACATCCTAGTCACCTCACAGCTTGACTACTGCAATGTGTTGTACATGGGGCTGCCCTTGAAGACCACCCAGAAGCCTCAACTGATCCAGAATGCAGCAGTGTGGGCAGTGATGAGTGTGCTTTGCTATGCCCATGTAACACCTCTGCTTCATGAGCTGCGCTGGTTGCCAGTTTGCTTCTGGTTATGAATCAAGGTGCTGCTCGCTACCTATAAAGCCCAACATGTTATAGTGCTGGTTACTTGAGGGACTGCCTGTCTCCCATATCATCTGTCCAGCTGATCTGGTCTGGCAGGTTTGGTGTGCTCTGGGTTACTTCAGAGCACGCTAAACAATGTCATCTATCGGGACCCCAGAAGTGCACCTTCTCTGTAGCAGTGCCTACCCTGTAGAATGAGGTTCCCCTGAGATTCAGACAGCCCCCACCCTGCTGGTGTTTCAAAAGGCTCTGAAGACCTAGCTCTTCACCCAGGCCTTTGGTAAGTGTGATTGAAGCCCTTTTTGCTTTTTTTTCTTTGTTCCCATTTGGGTTTGCTATCTCTGCCATCTTTGTTCTTTTTTGTTTTATGTTGTTTTATTTTTTAATATAATTAACAATTTGTAAACTGACCAGAGTCCCAGAGTTGCTGGGAGTCAGGCAGCATATAAATTTAATATATTATTATTTCATTCTGTCAGATTGCTCCGTCAGATTATGTATATTGCAAGTACAAATCCACCTGAAAAGAGACATTGCAGATTTGGATATATGTAGAGAACTTTAGCAGCTGTCCTCGTAATTGTATTTGCTCGAAAAAGTGTAGCTGTAATTATATGGCTGTGTTTGTATATACTGTAACCTTACCCATGCAAGCTGTTCTCTGTATGTGAGGTTACACAATTAGTGGTTGGGTTTACACATGGTACTAAGTCATGAATTGTTCAATCATAGTTACTGTTTAAACCACAATTGTCTGGTTGCACAACACACTAATCCATAAACCATCATTTATAAATTGCTGTAGCTGAATTCACAAAACCACTAGTTTTGTATAATGTGTGAATCTGGCTTTGCAGCAGCTGAACTTTTCTCTCAGTTCCTTTTCCTTTTTGATTTTGTATCCTATCCAATTTCCACTGCCTACAGTAATCTTTCTTACTATCTATGTTTTTTATGCTAGGGACCAATAACAGAAATAGCAAGCCATACAGTAAGATAGATCAGTGAAGGATAAAGGATAAGCATTGTAACTGCTTACCAACTGCAATCCATTTTGAAGGAACAGCAAACTGCACTACTTCAGCTAATATACTACTTCGTTGTAAGATGATGTATGCAATGCTGCTTAAGCAGTAAACAACTTTACAGTATTCTGTACTTCATGGTTTTATCAGAAGTTTAACTCTGAAGCAAAATGTATTTTCCACACCATTTTCCTATCAGTACAGTTATCAGCTGCTGCATAAGTTTTTTAAGTATGCTATTTGCCAACTTCAACTTCATAAAACAGTTTTATGTGTCTTGAGTATCTTAAAATAATTGTAACCAATTAGATTTTTTTTGTGGCTATTGCTGGCAGATAAGGAGATAGATAAGTACAAAAAAATTTAAAAAGTGCAGTACTATTGATCTGTTGAAATAATGTTCAATTATTTAAAGAGTTGCCATTGTTAAGCTGGCTTGTTCAGTGAGACATAATTGATTGGATTGATACATCATGCTGTGCCATAAACCATGTTTTACAAACAACAGTGGCTTAGCATACGCATTCAGTAAATTGGATCAGCTAGGTCTGTGCCATTTACTGTTTTTCATTAAATGTCAAGTTGAAGCTATAATTTGTCTCTGTCAGTATTTAAGCATTAGAAAACTTTTGTATGTTGAGGATAATTAAATACTCATAGACATATAGTATAAATATCCCATTCTGTTTCTTGCATGTTATAAATTCTGTAATTAATAAGCTGTTTTGAACAAAAGGAGAAAATGATGTGTACTTATTTAATAACATAAAATATAAAAATAGAATTTCCATTACAAACTGAAAAACTGATTTTTAAAGTATGGAATAGATTACAAAGCAAAAAACACATAGTGTCAAAGGGGTAAAAAATGTAGGAGCCCTCTGATATATGGAATATATTTCACTGATTTGGTGGTGGCCCTGCCTGAGCTCCTGAATTCTGTGGCTACATTGGCAGTGGTGTTCCTCAGCCTGATGATCTTGGGGGACTTCAACCTGGCTGCTTCGGGCCCAGAGTTCGAGAGAGCTTGGGAATTTATGGCCAACTTGGCAACCATGGACCTAATACAATTTATTAAGGGCCCAAACTCACAACAGGCATTGCACATTAGATTCTGGTTTTTGTCTCAAGCGCTGGCAACATGTTCTGGGTTGAAGGATGCCAGTATCACTTCCTTGCAATGGACAGATCACTCCCTATTGGCCCTAGAGTTTTCTGTAGCTGCTCCTTATTGCAGGGAGGTTTGGCCTGCCCCAAGCAACTGATGGACCGAGTTGGGATGGATTATTCCTCAGGCTCTGGTGCACAGTCCAGCTGAGGTCTTAGTTATGGCTTGAAATCAGCATGCAATGAGAGACTTGGACCATGCCCCTCCTGGTTGGTTAAAGGCCTTCCAGGAGGTTGCATGTGGTTGGATCCAAGCATTGATTAATGCCTCTTTGCAGGAGAGGGTGGTCCCACCTGGCTTAAAGGAGGCAGTGCTGTGTCTACTTCTCAAGAGACCTTCCTTGGACCTGACTTTGTTGGATAACTTTTGTCCAGTCTCCAAACTTTTTTAGGTAAGGTTGTAGAGAAGGTAGTAGGCTCTCAGCTTTAGAGGGGCCTAGCTGAAACAGATTATCTGGACCCTTTTCAGTTCTGGCTGGGTTATAGTACTGAAATTGCATTATTGCACTTGTGGATGACCTCTGGAGGGCTCAGGATGGGGATGGTGTGTCCATCCTGGACCACCTGGAGTCTTGGAGGTTTGGATACCATCAACTATGGTATTCTGGACCAGCATGGGGGGTTGGGACTGGGAGGCACTGTTTTTCATTGATTCTCTTCCTTCCTCCATGGCCAGTACCAGCTGGGGAGAGGTCCACTCTGGAGCCCTTCTTATGTTGACTGCTTCAGGGTTTGGGTCTCTCATGTCTCCTATTTAACATCTACATGAGGCTGCTGGGCAAAGTCATTTTGTACATGGGGTGCAGTATCATTGTTATGCAGATGATACTCAGGTATACCCAGGCCAGGTAGGTGGTGCCATTCAGATGCTTATCCTGTGCCTGGAGGCTGTGAAGGCTGGATGGGAAGAAACCAGCTATGACTCAACCCTGGCAAGATGGAGTGGCTTTGGGGTTTTGGCCCCCTGGAGTCCAGTGAGTTCTCATCTTTGACTCTTGGTGGGATAGCAGTCATCCTGATAGAGTTGGTGTGTAACTTGGGGATTCTGGACTCTCAGATCCTGCTCAAAGAGCAGGTGGCAACTGTGGCTGGGGGGGGGCGGTCTTTGAACAAGTTCATCTTATGTGCCAACTGTGCCTGTTCCTGGACCAGGAGGCCTTGCTCACAGTCACTCATGTCTTAGTCACCTCTTGGTTAGATTACTGCAACACACACTCCATGGGATGGGACAGTGTGCAGTTCTGAGGACTTTGCAGTTTGCAAGTGTTACACCGCTGTTGTGTGAGCTGTACTGGCTCCCGTTTTTTTTTTTCTGGGTGCAATTCAAGGTGCTGGTTATCACCTTTAAAGCCCTGAATGGCATGAGGCCAGATTATCTGTGGGACCACCTCTCCCTCTCACCTTCTGTCCATCCCATTAGGTCAGATAGAATAGGCATGCTCCAAGTTCCCTCCCTCAAATGTTACCATCTGGCAGGACTTCAGATTTGCATCTTTTCCATGACTGCCCCAGTGTGGTGGAACAGCCTCCCCTCTGAGCCTTCTGGAGGGCCGTGAATACCTGGCTCTTCACCCAAGCACTGGACTAAGATGGAAGTAAGCCCAACATATATAGCGTTGGTGGGAAGTGGTGGTGTTGTGATGGGAAGTATTGTGTCTTTTGTGGGTGTTTTTGGGGTTTATATTTATATAATTATTTATTGTTTTAATAATTAGAATTTATTTATTGTTTTTATGGAATGTTGTGAGCCACCTAGGATTATCATGTATAAGATAGGCGGCCATATACATTTTCCAAATAAATACATTTAGACCAGATGATGGTAAGTTGTCCAGTACTGCACATCTTGTTGCCTGCCTTGTGTTTGAGTTCATTCTCACAGAACAATCAAGCTTCTTTATTAGAAACTAATAGGTGATTATGTCTTTGCTTTTGGTTTTTTCCCATACAGCAGTTATTCTGTTAGGTAGATAGCCTCAATTTAAACAGTTTTTAAAATGGATCAGAAATGCCTAGACTGTGTTATAAAATGGATAGACTGGCCCAGTTTGAACACAACAACAATCCAAATTCTAGTGTTTAGGGTCAAGCAAGCATGCCGATGAACATAGAACTATTCTACATTAAAGCCTTAAACTGCTTGACTCACATGCATAAATCTACTGACAATGAAGCTGACTTTCTGGCTTTCATCCCCTTTCCTCTGTTTTGACCGTGGTGATAGTCTAGTGTTCTGTCTAGGCTGCACTTATCACAGCTCCAGATGGGTGGATTCCCCTGCTTCTTTACCCACCCACCTAAGCTGGAAAAGTAAACAGTCACTTTCCTTTCCTGTGTTCAGGTTTTAAGAACGTGGTTCCATTGATGGATCTTTTATATGAGCCACGTTCTGTTGAGTCCCCTCATATATAATACTTTCCAATCTGGTGCATTCACCAGTGGACCAATTAAAAAGAAAATAAAAGAAAACACTGTTTTATTCTTCTGTCACTTGGACTGTAATGGGAAACTGGCAGAACTCTTGTCAATGTTTTTCATTAATTATCTGTCAAGTTGGTGTCAATTCTTAGCAACCATGTAGATAGATTTCTCCAGGAGGATCTGTTCCCAATCTGGTCTTTCAGGTTTTCCATCAGTGCATCCATCACCACTGTAATTGAGTCGACCTTTGCTGCTGGTCATCCTTTTTCCTTCCATTTTTCCAACCATTATAGACTTATCCAGAGAGCTAAGTCTTTGCATAATGTGTCCAAAATATGATATTTTGAGTCTGGTTATTTGCGCCTCAAGGGGAAATGCTGGGTTGATTTGTTTGACGATCCATTTATTTGATTTCTTGGCTATTCATGGTATTCTCAAGAGTCTTCTACAACACTAAAGTTCAAATTGTCAGTACTCTTTCTATTCTGATTCTTCAAGTTCCAACTTTTGCTTCCTTGGAGTGTTACAGGAAGAACCATTGTCTATACAATTCTGATCTTTGTAGGTATAGACACATCCCAGCATCTCAATATCTTTTCCAAGGCCTTCATTGCTTCTTTACCAAGTGCTAGTATGTGTGTATTTCTTGACTGCTGGTTCCTTTACTGTTGATAGATGATCCTAAAAGGCAGGAACTATCCACCACTTCAGTATCTTCATTGTCAATTCTGAGGCTGGTTGCTATACCTGTTGTCATTAGTTTGGTCTTTATATTTAATGTTATTCCCATTTTTCCACTACACTCCTTGACTTTCATTACTAAGTGTTGCCAATCATTTAGATTTTCAACTATCAGTAGCATCATCAGCATTGTGCAGATTATTGATGCTTCTTCCCTCAGTTTTAAAACCATGCTCATCTTTTTCCACTCCAGCTTCCCTCAATATATATTCATATAGGTTGAATAAATAAGATGGGGAGTAAACAGTCTTGTCTCATTTCTTTACCGTGTTCCATCCAGACTGTGGCTTTCTGACCTGTGTATAAGTTTCGCATGAGGACATTGAGGTATTCTGGAATTCCCATTTTTCTAAGTACATTCCACAGTTTGGCATGGTTAACACAATCAAAAGCCTTTCTATAACTAATGAAGCACATACTGGCTTCTTTTGGGTATTCTTTGGTTTTCAATTATCCAGGATGTATCAGCAATAATGTCTCATGTTCTTTGGCTTTTGGAAAGTCAGCTTGAACATTTGGCATCTCTCTTTCCATGTAGGGCTCTGATCTGCATTGAAGGATTCTTAGCAATATTTTGCTAGCATGTGAAGTTAAGGATATTGTATGATAGTTTCCACACCCTTTTAAGTCTCTTTTCTTGGTATTGTTATGTAGACTGACCTTTTCCAATCTATTGGCCACTGTGTCATTCTCCAGAGTGGCTGGCATAGTTGGGTTAGAACTTTTACTGATATTTGTTCTGTTGCTTGCCATATTTCTTCAGATATAGCTGCTATAGCCTTCTGACTTGGTAATGATTGGAGTCCTGATTTAACTTCATCTTCTATTCTTAGAAGTTCTGGAAGTAGGGAATATCTTCTAAGGTATTTATGATGTTGACATCTCTCCTGTACAGAATTTCAGTTATACTCCTTCCATCTTTGAAATCTGGAATCAATTACTGTCTGTCCGTTGGCATTCTTTAGCATACCAGTTCAAGGTTAGAAATTCTTTCTGAGTTTAGAGATCTTTTCAAAGACTTTCCTTGTCTGTCTCCATTTTCAATGTCTTTACAGATGTTGTAATACTGCTTCTTGTCACTTCTGACAGCTTTTTGAAATTCTTTGTTAAGTTACTTCCTGAGATCCTTGTCTGTCTTGTCTTTGGGTTCTCCTGTCTTGTTCCTCTGGTTTGGTTTAGTGAGGTTCTGGACTTCAAAGCAGACTTTCTGATGTTCTTGAAAATGGTGGGTATTAGTCAAGATCATATCATGGAAACTGGTTGGCTTTTTTCTTTAGCTTAATTGAAACTTGCAAATGAGCAGTTTGTAATAATTTCCATTGTCAGCCCCTGACCATGTCTTTGCTGTTACAACTGTGCTTTTCCATCTCCTTGTACCATTAATATAGTTAATTTGATTTCTCTGTACGCCATCTGGTGATGTCCATGCATATAGACGCTATTTTGGTTCTTGAAGGACTGTTAGCAATGAAGAAATCATTGGATTAACCAAAACTGATAACTTGTTCTGCTTCGTTTCAGTTTCCTAGGCCATACAGTCCAACTACATTTTCCTCAATAAACAACCACTTGCAGCATATCTTGTTTGCATGTTCTGTCAGTTTCAGACTGAACTTGACTACAAAACATCAACTTGTTCTTCTGCACTAGTGGTTGGAGCATAAACATGGATAATTGTCATATTAAAAGGTTTTCTATGAAGTCTAACTGATACTATTCAGTCATTTACTGCATTGTAGCCAAGTATGTTTTTGCTGTATCCTTCCTGACTATGAAAGCAACATCACTCCTTTGTTTTTCATGTCCTGAGTAGTGAAAAGTATGATTTCCTGACTGAAAGTGCCCAATTCCAGTCCGTTTCAATTTGCTGATGCCTAAGATGTTAGTGTACAGTCAATTAATTTCATGTTTTACTGTGTTAAGCTTTCCTATGTTCATGCTTCTTACGTTCCATACTTCCACTGTAATTCTGTTTTTGCAGCTTCAGATTTTCTTTTCCTGTCATGGCAACATCAGCAACTGGACATTCCAAAGGCTTTAATATAGTCACAACATAAACACCTTTAGTACTCTGAAAAACCCTCAGCTCTTCCTCAGTAGCATATTCAGTACTATCTGACTTCATCATCTGGGACTATATTGTCAATCATTTTATATTTTTTATGCACGTGGTTTTCTTGGTTAAATACAGGAATGGTTTACTATTGCTTTCTCATGTGTGGTTTGAAATTATGCCTTTGCCATTGTTACTAAGGTGATCTTCTGCCTTCAGCATCTTTCTATATCGCTGCTGCCCAGCATAGGTACCTGCTTGCTTTAGTTGAACGGCTGGGATGACCTTCATGCCTTGGGTGAACCTGCTTTGAATATACCTCTTGGCATACCTTCCCAGCATTCTTCACTCATCCCTTCCAGGAATGCCTCCCCCTCGCCATAATGAAGCAGCATAGTAGGGTCTGTTAGGGAGTCCATTTTACTTAATTTTTTTAAAAAGAGGTAACCTGGTAAAAAAATATTCCAACCTTTCATCAATCAAAGGAAGGGGGAAAAAGATTCACAGGTTGAGATCTGATCAGAAGGTTATAGGCAGGCTGGTAATCCAATACAAAATGGCCATGGAAGGCAGTGACCAAAGACTCGGGGCAGGGGGCACACCTGCCACAATGCCTAGTAGCAGTTGAAGGCAGCTGTTTGTTTGCAGTGAAATGAAGCTCAGCCAGCGAACTGGATAACACTGTTTGTGCCAGTACATGTTGGAAAACACTACAGGTAGTCCTTGGTTAATGACCACTTGTTCAGCGACCATTAGAAGTTGTGACAGCACCTAATGAGTGAAAGTTAAAACTGGTCCTTGAAGTTCCAGCTGTTGCACTACCCCCACGGTCACGTGATTGCAGTCTGGGTGCTTGGCAACTGGCTCACATGACGGCTGCAGTGTCCCATGGTCACATGATCACCATTTGTGACCTTCTCTGCCAGTTTCTCACAAGCAAAGTCAATGGGGAAGCCATCAGGGAAGGTTGCAAGTCACTCCCACCACCTTTCTCCCGAGGAGCCCCACTATGGAGTACAAGATCCCAGGAATCTTATACTCTGTAGCATGCTTGCATTGCAGCAACCTCTCCCCAACCCACACACACTTGCGCAGTGCCACAGCACCCCCTTCCCAGCCTGCACACACTAGCATGGTAACCCCTACCAGCCTGCACGCACACACTGCATGCACTTACCACAGTACCCCCCCACCTCACTCCGTAGAACTCATCTGCCCTCCAGCCTACTTGCCAGCCGCTTGGGACTTGCAACTTCCAGCCAGCTTCCTCATTGACTTTGCTTGTGGGAAACCTGCAGGAAATCGCAAGTCACAGTCACATGTGATTCTCACTTAATGACACAGGATTTTCGCTTAACAAAGGCAGTGGGGACTGCCGGGATTGCCGTCACTAAACAATGCAGTCACATGACATGCTTTTATAATTGCATTGTTTAGCGATGGAAATTCCAGTCCCAGTTACCATCATTAAGCAAGGACTACCTGTAGTTTTGATGCATAGCAGGAAAAACAGGCAGAGATCCCAATGGGCTGGGGACCAGTAGAGAACAATAACATTTATTCCTAATCTTGAAGGACCTGCTCTTGAAGCCACAGTTGATGGTCTGTACTCACACTAGGGTAACCTGGTGGTGCAATTAACCTAAGGCTTGATTGCTCTAGTTTAGCTTTGTCAGGTTCAGCCCAAAGAACTCCAAGAGACAATGCAAATACAGTTCTGTTGCGTTTATTAGCTTCCAGCTCAAGACAGAATCTCACCAGACTTAACCCAAGTTCCCAAGCCAGCCAGCCACAACACCATGAATCCCTTAGGGAGGTGCCAGCCTCATCATCTTGAACTTCCCACGCTCCTGTTGGGAGCTAAGAACACGCTTATCTCCCTGAGCATGGCCTTCATAAGTCCATTCCATCACAAGCATACAGTAAACTGCCAGCAAAGATAACCAAACAAATCAGGGAAATTCTGTTTGAAACAGGATCAGTGGCTCATTCTTTTAATAAGTCAGAGACTTTGTTTTGTATTCAGGCTTGTAGAAGACCAGGAGTCCTAGTTTATTTAGACCTACTGTTAATAAGAGTGGTTAAGTAGTAGTCAGGTAGCATATAGCAGCAATCCTGATAAATCCTGATACGCCAGGCAATACATATAAATTGCCCCATTCACTCCTTTAAAAATTGTTTTGTACTGTTAATATGTTTCAACTAAATGCATTCTAATATTATCAACTTGTTCCTTTCCTTGTTCAAGAGAATGAATTCAGTACATGTACGATTGAATATGAAGTTTCTTCTCTAATTTGAGAGAAATCAGTTCAAAACTATTAATTCTTTTACAAAGAAGTACAAGCCTGTAATGGAAAACTGTTCTGTTAATTTCAGGGTGAGATTCTAAGTAACATGATACATGGCGGTGAAGTTTTATTAAGGGCAGATATGTAGCATTTTTACATCACTAGGTTTTCTTGGGGAAATACATCTTCATATTTTGTAGATTTAGTCATTCATTTTCTACACAGATAGAGTCTTTGTAACTTCTTAATCTGACCATTTTATAACTTAAAACTGTTTTCCAGTATGAGCTAGGATCCAAAACATTATATTGTTTGTTAAATGTGCACAAAGGCTTTTCACTCCTCCCTTATAGTAGTAGCCCCTATGCCTGTTCAAATTTTTCTTAGGATTAAGACCTGCAAGAAACCCTACTACTATAAAGAAACTTTGGTTG
Organism: Python bivittatus; assembly: GCF_059951505.1. NCBI lineage: Eukaryota > Metazoa > Chordata > Lepidosauria > Squamata > Pythonidae > Python > Python bivittatus. Next base: position 41,618,723 of record NW_028277125.1, on the reverse strand, counting down.
CTAGCTGCCATTTCTTCTGCCCCTGCATTGAAATAGTGTTTGCTCCCATATATGGAGTAGGTGAGGTTGTATTTGGACAACTGGATGTTAGTAAATTAAATCACTATATGAGGTGGAATTATTATTAATGGTTTCCAAATTAAATCAACTTTAAATAGTGGTTTCAGGTTTTCAGTTTGAACATAATGGAACCCTATAATTAACTATAGCTTCCTATTCATATTTCATTTTCTTACATTAGGATTTGTTAATCTAAACACAGAATTGTTTAAGATACCCAGAAAAATAATTTTTTACTGTTTCAGCTGCAGAATGCTCTCATAATTTTTTATTTCCATAAAGATTAGACATGAGGATTTTTTTTTTCAAAATTATTTTGAAATGTTCATGGAGTCTGCTTTATAATGTATTTAATAGCAATCATGGAATAATTTATCTTGGAACACGTCCTATTTATCTCTTAGAATATGTCTAATTGTGATTGGGTTCAGGTTAAGAACTCTATAATATATGGCCGTGGCTTGTTGTTTCCTGTTTTAACCATAGTTTCTGATCATGGTTATGATTAAGCAGGCAGTAATTTGCCAAATCAAGGCAGGGTACATCCACCACCATCACCCCCAGAAAAACCAACAGTGACTTTGCTATTCTGATTTGGTTTTTACCCTACCAGCATCACCCATCCTACCTGAAAATAGAGGTTACTTTTTCCAATGAAAGGACTATGGAGGAATTCACCTTCCCCTACCCTGCTGGATCTTATCCAGTTGAGTCACCATCGTCTTGTATTTAAAAAAAAAATGAACAAAAAGGGGTTGGGGTGGGATGTAATTCTTTCTCCTTAGTTATGGTGGATCTGATTCCAGTTGGGTCACTGTAGATCTGCAGGTGGTTGTTGCTGTTGTTTTAAAGGGATGCCAGACATGACAGCTAGTCAGTCGCTACAAAAGTGAATGGATATCTGTTGAAGAAAAGGAAGAGTTGCAAATGGCTATGGATATGTTTTCTCTGATGTCTGAATGTGCATCATAGCTAAGAGGCTTACACATAAATAATACTAAACATAGAACTGTATGCACATGCAAATAAAGGTTCTTTTGAATTGGTATAAAATTAAACTATTGATTATTAAAGACATTTTTCCTTAGTAACCTCTATATTATTTCTGGCTTTATTAACATAAAAACTACATAATATCTTTGTTTATAATAAGTCATGGTATATTAACATGGGTTTTTAAAGTAAAGTATAGTTTGCTGGGTTCACAGACCAGGACCATAGTTTACAAATCATAGAACCAAATAAACTGTATTTTCCTTGGCAGGAAACATGAACCTAATCCTTTAACTTTACAAGGGATAGATTTGGGTAAACTGATTATCTTAGCCTACTCTTATAATTCTTGAGAACTGAAAAGTTTTGATTGATATTGTCAGGTCTAATTTTTTGTGAATAATCTGTTAAAACATGTTTATTTGGAAGAAATGTTATTGATTTCAGGAAGTTACACTTCTGAGTATGCATGCTTAGGATTGCATCCTAAAATGTGCTTGTCACCTCTTGTATTCAAAAGGCTTCTCCCTCTGTTTTTCCATTTGCTATGCAGTCTCACCCACTTGGTCTAAAAGGAGGAAATGCAATAATCAGACATGTATCAGATACAGATATTTATGTATGCATTTATTTGCTAGAATATATACTCATTTAACAAAAAGATTTTATTCTGATATACATAGAAATTTAAAATTCAGTCCAGTAAAAACAAGACAATAGAGAGGCTTAAAACTAAGCTAATCTTTTAAAAGAGGTTAGATGGATTGTTGCAAGACTGTAGTAAAAACCTAGATGGTCTATCACATAGACCTCTGAAAGTTTTGTTCCTAGTGATAGGGCTCAAAACAGATCTACAGGGAGAAGAGGAACGTTTTTTCTGATAGGAACTTTGGAGCTAAGCAGTGATTCTGCATATTAAAATGTGCTGCTAGACTTTTATATAGTTTACAGTAAGAATTACAATATCCCAGGGAATTTTAATTATAATTCTGTACATAGTTTCTGTAGAGTTGCGATTACTCTCACATAGTAGTCTTCTATCTGTGGAATACTCCTATCAGGCATTTTAAGATTTGTGGTGGATGTTGCAAAAATGAAGAAACTAAAATCATCCAGTAATGATTTTTTTAATGCACAGGGGTTTTTTTGCTAGTGCCATTTTATTCATATTTGATGTACCACACTTGGTGCTAAATAGATTACCAACCCAACAATAACATCAAGTAACTTCAGAACTCATTTTCCATATGCATGCTGCAACAGCCATTAATCACTGATGTAGTAATCCCAATTAGATGGTCAATCTGACTTAATTCTTGCGCATCTATTAAGCTGTAATTACTATAAGAAGAGTTTATGCATCATCATCATCATCATCATCATCATCATATTTATTTCGGTCATTGACCAATATGCAGTTATCCTTAATTTTGAAACCATGCCTCCATTGTTCATCAAACTTCTTGGCATGTGAATTCATTGAGTCCTCCTCTAACAAAAATGTTCGAGTGTGTTTACTGTGTCAGTAAACATTTTAAAAACAAGCAATGAAACTATCTTGTCATCTTGGTCATCTTCATGTAAAACACCCAAATGAAAAGAATAAAAACTTAGAATATTTCAGAAATGAAATATTTCTGAATCTTCATAAGGATTCAACAATTCCTACAATATTTTTAAAAGATTTAAAAGACTGCTGTTCTAAAATAAGAATGGAGGATATCTGATATGCCTTATTTGGTTTCTGGAGCCTCAAGGAAGTCCTTGCTACTTCAGAGCCCTTAACCTTTCTATTTTGGAGGAATCATTTACCCAGGATTTCCCACACCTTTTCTTTACTCTTAGGGAAGGCTATGGAATACATTAAGCTGAGTCTCTGAAAACAAGTATTTGTTGGATTTTTTGGTTGGATTTTTTTGTTTGTTTTTTGAGAGCGTGTTTAAGTACCAGTTACTTGGGGCTTCACCAACTTACACATTTCACAAATAGGAAAATTGTGAGTGAGTCAAAGCCAGTGCTTGCTAGTATTTTGCCAGCACTGTACCTTTCCTATTTAGGAGCAATGGGAGCTGGGCAAAACTATCACCCTTAGGTCAGTGTCTGGGGATATTTCAGATACTCAGTTCCTGCAAGGTTTGCTCCAATAGTTAGTGCAGGTAGTCCTTGACTTGTGACCACAATTGGGACTGGAACTTCTGTTGCCAAGTGATGTGGTCATTAAGTGAGTTGCGCCCGATTTTATGACCTTTTTGCCATGGTCATTAAGTGAATCACATGATTGTTAAGTGAATCATGTCACTAAGTGAATCCAGCTTCCCCCATTGACTTTGCTTGTTGGAAGCCCCCAGGGAAGGTAGCAAATGGCAATCACATGACCCCGGGATGCTGTAATTGTTGTAAATGCATGCCAGTTGCCAAGCACCTGAACTTTGATCATGTGACTGCAGGGATGCTGCAACGGTTGTAAGTGCAAGGGCCAGCTTTAAGTCACTTTTTTCAGTGCCTTCGTATCTTTGAACAGTCGTTAAATGAATGGTTGTAAGTCGAGGACTACCTGTACCTTGAAGCAGCTCCTTCCAGGAGATCTTTGATTCTACATCAGATATTTTCCACCCTTGGAAAGGAACCTGTTGATACATCTAGCCCATATTTCCTTTTCATCACCCCCTTTTAAAATACTTAGAACTCAAAAACACTTGCATGCAAGTTTTCTGATGAATACAAAATCATGCATGGGGGAACTAGGGAGTTGTCCAATGAAGCTGATTGGAGGGAGATTTTGAACAACCAAAGTAAATATGTCTTCACAGAGCACATAATTAACCTGTGAAATTCATGACCATAAGATTATGGCCACTAACCTGATTGGCCTTTAAAATTGGCTTGGATAAATTTATAGGGAGACAGGTCTATCAACAGCTATTATTCTTAAAGATTCAGTGTTAGCTTTGGGTTGAGAGTAGCATGCCTCCAAATAACAGTTGTGGGGAAGTAATGGTTTGGCATGGGTGTATCTCCACCTCCTGCTTGTGAACATCACAGAGTTATTTAATCGTCCATTTTGAAAAACAAGGCTGGACAAACTTGGGCCTGGTTCTGATCCAGCAGTTCTGTTCTTATAATTTTATGAATAAATCTATTTCTCATAACATAATATAACAAGTGATCAAACATTTGTCATTTGTGTGTTGCATGCAGTGCTTTGGATATTTTGATTCCCTCTCTGTTCTTTATAACCTCACAATGTATTTTTATTAAATACTGTTTGTATGCAACTGTTATAACTGGGGTTTATATTAACACTAGATGTTTATTTGGAGGGGGGAATTGGGTAGAAATTGTTTATACATTTGCATATAATAGTAAACAGCACATACTAAGAATAGAAAAAGAGAAACTGAAAGAAAGAAAAGCTAAAGACAGTTTTTCAACAAATTATTGGATAATATTGGAGCAAAGAAGGGATGTTTAGGATGGAAGAATTTTGGGGAGTTGTAGCACACTGAAGGGATTTTTCTCCCCCTAACTGTACATCATATCACATTCATGGGCATCTCCAGGGGCAGTCAGTGGCATTAAAATGGCAGATGTGACTGGGCAGTCAACTTCCATTCCTCCTTACATGCATGTGATGAACATTAAAAACAGGCAGGTCTTCAATCACTGAACATTTTTTTTAATTATGTTATATTTTAACAGATATATGAAAGCACAACCAAGAAAAAAGAGAAAGAAAAGGAAGAAAGGAAGAAAAAAATAGACATTTGGAAGCTATATAAAATTGAATAAGAATTTTCTAAATTAACATTAGATTAGTACTGCATATAAAAATATCTTACTTTAGCACTTTGAAACCATTATTAAAATCAAATTAATATTCAATAATTAGCAAAGGCAGCCAATTACAATTGTCAATCAGAATAAACAACAGAAGTTTCTAATCTGAAACTCCTTATTATCAAATCGTGCAAGATCTAATATTTTAAAGCCTTAGTACATTAAGAGAAACCCAAACTTCAGAAATGGTACAAGTCCATGTATAAAATTAGAGTCCATAAATTATTTCTAAGTTAAATTCAGTATCAGACTGTTGTTTTAATATGAAGTTATTTTTGACATTGGTGCATACTCACATAGCTTAGGCTGCCATTCTTCTAAAGTATGAAATAAAATGCTGTCTTGATTACTTGAGAAATGCTTCAGGTGTCTTATGTTTGGCATTTATTTTTAATTGCCTGATTTTGTTGCTTTGTTATAATTGCTTGATTTTGTTGTTTTGTTTTAGATTTTTCTAAGCAAAAGTCATCATGGCCACAGAGATTGGCTCGCCGCCACGGTTTTTCCATATGCCAAAGTTTCAGCACCAGGCCCCTCGGCAATTATTCTATAAGAGACCTGATTTTGCTCAGCAGCAAGCAATGCAGCAACTCACTTTTGATGGAAAGCGTATGAGAAAAGCAGTGAACCGAAAAACTATAGACTATAATCCTTCTGTTATCAAATATTTAGAGGTATGTTCAGAACTGCTTCATCTTCATCTGCAGTTTTGATATATAGTGCTTGAAATGTCAGACAGTATAGAAAAGGGAAATAACTCTGCAACCAGATTTGAGTTATTTCTTGTACACTGTACATAAAAAAAGTCACATCAAAAATACCCTGCAAAAAAAATAAAAAGTATTTATTTTCAATCTCTTCAAAATTAACAAATATATTTGAGCTAGGGTAAGTAATCTGAAACACCAGAATTGTATGCAGCAGCATCAGTGGAAGCCCTAAATCTTAAAATAATTTTTAAAAAGAGAGAAGAAAGAAACACTTTTTTTCTTTTCCCTTTGCTTTTCAGAATAGAGTATGGCAAAGAGACCAACGGGATATGCGGGCAATTCAACCTGATGGAGGATATTATAATGATGTGAGTATACGTTTTTGTCCTTTGTACATTTATCTGATACCATCCTGAAAGACTTTAAGACTTCCTGTAATGGTGGGAGGGGCAAATAAGGATGGACATTTATGTTAAAGAAGCCTAATTTGAAAAGTCTGTCTGAAACAAGGTCATCACATTCAAAAGGTGCTTTGCTTGTATGTGACCAAGTACTTCATTTGTTCTATGTCTCTATTTTGGAGAGTTCCCCATATCATTTGAAGGTAGTTTTCAGCAATTTGTTTTTTAATCCATTCAACCATGTCTGATTCTTGGAGACTGCCTGGATAAGTCCCTGCAGTTTTCTTGGCAAGGTTTTTCAGAAGTGGTTTGTCATGGCCTCCTTCCTAGGGCTGAGAGAAAGTGACTGGCCCAAAGTCACCCAGCTGGCTTTGTGCCTAGACGGGACTAGAACTCACGGTCTCCTGGTTTGTAGCCTGATGCCTTAACCACTACACCAAAGTGGCTGTCTCAGAAGGTGGTGTAGGAATTGGCAGTAACATCCAGACATCCATTATGCAAGCTCTAGTGCCTTTGACTTGTACAGCAGAATCTCTGGATCAAACCATGTGAAAAAGAGGCTTTTAGAATCAGTAGAATGCTTCACTGTGCTCAAGACGCAGTCATAAAAGTTGACCCTGCTTGCCTTCCATCAGGAATATGCATCCTTTTTCAGGCTGAGAGCCACATCTCACCATTAAGTGGTATATTATTGGGTGCAGTCCCAAATCTTGTTGGACTAGGAGAAAAACATTTAATGTTACCTTAAGTTTAAATGTAATTAAGATTAATCTTAAATTTAAAATACTAAGTTAAATCATTACTCACCATGTATGTAATGCATTCCCCTTTCTTCCATTTATTAATTACCATTTCACAACAGCTTTTGGAAGTGCTTTGGGTTTGCACTCAGAGCTTTTGATTGGAGGTGAACGTTTGTATTTTCAGTAATAAAAGCTTATAAACAAAATTATTGTGTGAGAATTTCATTGCTTTGATTAGTTTGCACTTCATACTCTCCCATCTTTCATTTTTATTCTTCTAGCTGGTCCCACCTATAGGAATGTTGAACAACCCTATGAATGCTGTAACAACAAAATTTGTTAGGACATCTACCAATAAAGTAAAATGTCCAGTTTTTGTTGTTAGAGTAAGTATTATGTTAATACTGTATTTTATTATGTCAAATCACTTAAAGCTGCATATGTCAATATTGACTTTTAGTCTGTTTTACATGATTCCATGTTTTGTTGAAACTTATTTTATTAAATTCAAAATATTGGTAATAGGACATAGGACAAAAAATAGTGTTTGCCTTTGGGTTTGTAAATAAAAAAAAACATAGTAACATAGGTAGCTCTGCAAAATATAATTCTGAGTATATATTATTTATCTTCTGCAGTGATGTAGTAACAATTTTTGTCCTAACACATCCTTAATTCATGTTCACTATTACAGTGGACACCTGAAGGAAGACGCTTGGTTACCGGGGCTTCTAGCGGAGAATTCACTTTATGGAATGGGCTTACTTTCAACTTTGAAACAATATTACAGGTAAATCAATATAAAAATTATGTGAACCATAATTTTTCAGCAGTGTTGTGTTGTAACAATTTTAAGTATATAGGAGATATTAAATAAGAGTGAAATATTTCAAGCTTTATATTCTTTGACCATCAAGTTTTTTATAAATTCCTTTAAATCATGTTCATTGTTTATATGATTTAATAAGAGAGGCAGTTCTTTTCTGTTGCACAGTAATTGCTGACCATAAATGTATATCTGCAGACAGAATGCTGTCTGTGTTAAGTAGCATATGTTATAATGCTGTTGAACCTGTGATAATAGATTTAGTGAGATATAATGGCTAGAAAATTGACCTAGAACTGGGGAGATCCATGCTCAGATCTCTAGAGAGCTTGATGTACAGTTCTGGGCAGTGAACAAGAGATTAAAACGAACAAAAAATCAACAAAAAAACCCCAAACCCATTGCATACATCCACACCCACACACCCCAAAACATGCTAACTTCTTAGCACAATGCCCACAAGAAAATCCAAGTTTTTAATGCCTTACTGAAGGACGTTAAGGTCAGAGCCATCCAAATCTCAGGTATATGCTATTCCATAGGGCAGGCACAGCAAGAGAGAAAGCATGCTTCCTAGGACCCATCAGATGTTTAATTAAGGGGATCCGAAACATGCTAATCCCTGTTGGATCTAATGGGATGGGCAGAAGTAATTCAAGACAAGCAGTCCTGCAAATAACCCTGCTCTGTGCTGTGAAGGACTTTATAATGACCTGCACCTTGAATTGCACTCAAAAACCTACTCAAAGCCAGTGGGACTTGCACAGTAATGATGTTACATAGGTATACTGAGGTGCATCCGTAACTATCTCCAAAACCACTGCATTTTGGAGTAGCTGCAGTTTCCGAATTGTCTTCAAAGATAGCTCTGTGTAGAGCACATTGCAGTAATCCAAATGGGAGGCGACCAAGGCATGAGTGACTGTTGGGGCCTCCTAATCCAGGAGTGGGTGTAATTAGCAGACAAAATGTATTTGTGCAAAGGGTAGGAGCCAGGAGCCTAGGTAGACTCCCCAGTTGTGCATAAGTTCCATCGGGGGCTGTGTGACACCAACCAGAACCAATTATGGAAAGTCCCTGGGTCTGGATGGGGGCTTAAAATCCATAACACTTAAGTCTTTCTAGGGGTGAGCCTACGACTCTTTCTCCCCGTCTAGGCCCCCACAGCCTCCAGACACTGAAGAAGAACCTTGAAAGCTCACTTGGTTAGCCAGGGGTTGAGATACACAGCTGAATCATCAGCATATTGATGATAATTTGACTCCATGCATTCAGATGACTTCACTTCATATAGTTAAATAGAAGTGGGGAGAGGGTATAGCTTGTGGAACCCTGTAAAGCAGTGACTTATGGCTAGACCACTCCCACCCATTAATACCTACTGGAACTGACTGGAGGAAGGAGGAGAACCACTACAACAGCCTGAGCCGATCCAGAAGTACATCATGATCAATGGTACAATATTGAAAATCACAGAGATCAAGGAGGGCCAGGATGAATGTACAGTGGCACCTCGGGATATGAACGCCTCTACTAATGAACTTTTCGGGTTACGACCAGCTCCGGCCGCAAAAATTTACCTCGATGTGCGAACTCCACCTCGGGGTACGGTCATTTTTCCGCCCTGACACGTGGTCTGCGGCCATTTTTCTGCCCTGACACGTGGTCCGCAGCCATTTTTCCGCCGCGTAGCACCCGGCCATTTTCACGCCATGCCGTGCCCGGCCATTTTTGCGCCGCGCCGCACCCAGCCGTTTTCCCGCTGCGCCGCGCCCGGCCGTTTTCCCGCCCCTGACGCGTGGTCCGTGGACGCCAGAACGGATTAACGGTAATTACATTGAACCTTATGGGAAAATTTGCTTCGGGGTGCGACCAGATTCGGAGGGCGGAACGGATTAACCGGATTTACATTGAACCCTATGGGGAAATTTCCTTTGGGTTACGACCAACTCGGGATATGCCCAGAGTCACGGAATGGATTAAGTTCATATCCCGAGGTACCACTGTACCACCTCCATCCTGGTCCCACCAGAGATCGTGCACAAGCATGATAAATATTCAGTAAATCTCTTCGTCTTCCTCACAGGATTATTATGAGACTAAAATTGGGTATGAGAGTTATATGTATCCTATCCTAAGTACCAGAATGCAAAGCAAACAAATATTATACAAGGTTTCAGGAATTTTTGAAATGAGAAATTATATATATATATAAAAGTTTAAATGAAATAATGATACAATTGCCATTAAAATAATGTGTGAATGTACATGTACTTCATTTTCTTTTCTATATGTGCCTACAGTACTTCTAATAAAAGTGTTTATGGTTTCACCAAAGTAATTGTTCTTGAATTCACTAGAATTCTTCTTTCTGACTTTGCAGGCTCATGACAGTCCAGTAAGGGCTATGACATGGTCACACAATGATATGTGGATGTTGACAGCAGACCATGGGGGATATGTGAAGTATTGGCAGTCCAACATGAACAACGTCAAGATGTTCCAGGCACATAAGGAGGCGATTAGAGAGGCCAGGTTTATACACAATATACAATTTTCTGTAGTTACTATTTCCATGGTTAAACCATTCTCTAAGTGTATTCTGGGTGCCAATATGCATGGGTATTGTCAGATTCTGGGAGGTGTCTCACACCACATGAACATATTTTCTTTTGTTTCCATAATTTCACAGATTTGCTGGCATTTCTCTGAAATCGTATTGTCCCAGTATCTGCCTCTGCAATATGTTAGAGATGTATTTTTCTGCTGCATTTTGCATTGGTATTGGTTTCATTTATATATGGTCACAATGTGTATTAGATATTATTTTTTATGCTATTGTGTAAGATGACTATTTCATTCCAAATAAAGAATTCAGTCTTTAAAAATACAATTGAATAAAATATAATCCGGAAATAAAAACAGCTCCATAGTTCTCACAATATTAGAAAGCTAAATAAAGTGAAGAACTGCTTGGCTTGGTGAGGCCAACATGTCCAGTAGCATGAAGGATCCACAAAGATTTCCACCTGCAGAAATCATGCTTAATACTGAATGTGTTCTTCAAGTTTGGAATCTAAAGCTAATGAGACATCTGTAGGACATCTTCCTGGTTCAGTGTCAATACTCCGGTTGTGCAAACTCATAAGTAGATGCATGTGAAGAATGTTAATATTCTAAACAAGGAATACAAAAAAGGATTTTTAAAAAAATTAAACTCTGCCTGAAGAGGAACTGGAGAAACAAATTAAACCTACAACAGTATTCCCTTGGGTTTTGGTACTGTGCTGTCCACTGGAGAAGATAATTATCCCTGAAGTACTTTCCACTGAACTTGCCACTTTCCATCTTGATTCAGTATTTCCTGGTAGTTTGACAAGAAGTGATTCCATGTAAGAGAAAACTAACGTAGCTATGAATGGATTTCTTCACATACACTAAGTTCCACATATTTCAAGGGGACCACTGTTCAGGCATCCAAGTAGATTCTTGTTAAGTGATTAGAAAGGCTATCCATCCATAACTAATATAACTCCATAAGCATCTGCAAACCATATCTTCATATTTTATATCAAGCTTCACCATTTCTGAAGCTTCTTCCATGATGGTGGTATTTCATTAGAGCGCTCAGTCTTACCAAAATGCTTTTTAAAAAAATATGTTGATCTTACATGATTTTTAAATAATCAAAGAGTACTAGCCCTTCCATTTCTCTTATTACAGGAAGTCCATGGACGAAGAAGAATTATATCTATTATTTTCCAGGATTCCTTTTTCTATATTTATTTCAAAAGTAGAAATGCTTGCTTTTGTCAATTTTGCATTTTTAAACAAATATAGCAGAAATCAATGATCCATTCAGTCAAGGGGACACATGGCAAAGTATAAATTCTGCAGAAGTTATCTCCATTTAGTTGGGGAACAAAATTCAGAAATAACTACTTTGCTCCACAGATGTCTGTATGAGAACTTCTCTTTTATAAATGGACTCAGTTATGCCAACAAGATGAAGTTTTAATTTGCCATGCACAATATGTTCAGACGCCTCCATCAATATATTTTAACACTTGAGCTAAATTTTGCCCTAAGAAGTTTAGATGATCTGTTAAATGCTGACTTCTTTCCCCTGCTGTGTGTCTTCATGTAACAGTTTCTCACCTACGGATAATAAATTTGCTACATGCTCTGATGACGGCACTGTTAGAATCTGGGACTTTCTCCGTTGCCATGAGGAGAGAATTCTTCGAGGTATGTTTACAAAAAAGTACTGATTGGGATATGTCAGAAGGGGAAAACTCTTTAATTACCCAATAAGAACTGTACAACTTCTTTCCACTCTGACATCACTTTCTTAGTTCTTCAAAAAGTTATATCACAAGAATTTCAAAATTCAATACTATTTATAACTTAACTTGTTGTTCTCATTGGAGCTATTTGTACTGTGGTTATTTCTATCCCCAGCATTGTTGAAACATTTATTTAGGAATTCAGGCTGAATAATTAATCTAATGTTTCAGTATCCAGCTTTTATAATAAGTTATTCCAAAAGCAGTCACTCAAGGAGATTGCCCATAACGTTTTTGACTCTTCCCATTTTTATATTTTTACTTTTGAATATGTCAGGCTTTGGGGAAATAGAGCTTTTCAGCAAGTAAAAACTACACAAACACAGCATACCTGGAATCCCTTGACTTTGCAACTTATGTGGTCACTTCACAGTTTTAGGGTATATGTTACCTTGCCTGTTAATAAAATAAAGTTAGATAATGCATTTTTAAAAGAAAAAATGCTTAAACAATATTCTTAGAATTATTAAGGGTGTGAAAGTGATTTTGGACCAAGAAGATAAAAAGTTGTCATTCCACTGCTTGTATTTTCATTAAATTTGGTACATTGGTACTGATTTCATATTACTGAGAAATGAACTTTAGGTAGAATTTCTAGCATAGTTTTAACCTGAATTAACATTGTAAGGTAGAAGATAAACAGCAGCAACTATGCGAAGACTACTATTTTTCAGAAAATAACACCCTTGTTTTGCAATGAGTTTGTTTTTGATATATCATCAGCAAATAGTTTGGCTCACAAACTATTGTAAAGAGATTCTGAAATCTAATCTAAAAAAGTACCCCTAGGGTGCTTTAGAAAATACAAACTATTTCCAAGAAATATTTATTGAAAATTATAAGAGACACAGCCACAGTCTTCAGGTTTCTGAATTGTCAGATTTTTTTTAAACATTTGCACACTTCAGATGCTGAACTTGTCTTATTTCTACTTTAATAGACTATACATATGCTACATTTATTTGATGTATAAAACCAAAACAAGGGGAATATGTTTGTTTATTGCAATTCAATAAAACACCTCATGACTAAAAAAAAAAAATGGGAACTTTGAAAAGCAGTCCAACTTATATCTTTTCACAGTTTGAGGCTGTATTCATACTATGAATTAAATAGAAGCAGTTGCATTTCACAGCCTTGTCATAGTATATTTATATGTAAGTAAGTTCCACTGACCTTAGTTGAACTTAGGTAAAACTTCATAAAAACTGGACCCAAAAGATCTTGGTTTGGATATTCAGTTGCTCTTATATGGGGTGGGGTGGAGTGCAATTCTACTAGCTACATTTACAGTGTTCTGTACAACATTGCACATCATTCCTAAAGAGCTTCCAACTTTTCAACCACAGATTGAGAGATGTGGGCCAATGGTGGCTGCAGAAGAAAACCATTAGGAGATGGCACATAGCTTCATTTTTTCCCTTATCCATTGGATATAAACTCTTTAAGAAAAGTATGTTTGATAATGAAGAAAATAACCTGAATATATTGAAGCCTGTATTCTTTAGTATTCTGATGTAAACATGTGTAGGATTTGCAGCCATAGAATCTTGTTGTTCATGTGTAGTTCATCAGTCAGTTGTTGCTGAGTTTGGGAATAATATGAATGCTTAAAATATTGTTCCTCAGAAAGGAAATATACATACTTTTCATCCTGGTCCTTTGCAGTAGCTAGAGAAGAACCATCTCCCTTCAAATTTTAAACATACAAAGCATTTAATCGCTGTTTCATAGGAAACTTTTAAAAAGCTTCCATATGTTTTCTACCATTTCAGTATACTAAAAGATGCCATAATTCTAATTATACAGTTTAAAAAATCTGTTCTCCCGACTGGGTGTTTCCTAGGGCTACCATAACTGGTCTGCAGAAATCCACTTGGCAATTAGATGGCAGCAGAGAAATACGGAAAATGCTAACCCTTTACTGCAGTTATTTCATTTTTGGAGCCCAAATATGGTAGCCTTAGTACTTAATCACTCTGTTTAGGAAACAAATAGAACATCAGGTAAACAAAAGTTACTTATAGGTGACTGTAGGTTATGATTGTACTGTGAAAATCAGGTATTTACTTAAAAATAACTCCCACACAGTTTAATAATTTAACAAGGGCACTTACTTAATGTACTTAGTATACATCTGTTCTAGGGTCTCTCTCTCTATTCCAGTGGACTGAGTGGCCAGCAATGAAGGTATATCTTGCAGACTTGTACTTCAAATACAGAAGATACTTATTAAAATACAAACATTCATATCAGTTAAGCAGTTAGCAAAGCAAAGAAATATGAAAAGTTAGAATACACTTGAAAGCCATTCTGTGACATTTAGGACAGCATAGAAAAGACTGCCCACCATAGTATTCTTAAGGAAAATCTGGTGTTATGATATTAATGATCCAGATTATGGTATACCTTGTACTGTCTCTCTTTCCTCTTGATAATTTTTAATATGCAAACAATTTGTCAAAAGTAAAATAACTTTCTATTAAAACATTTAAAGTTGCCTAATATTGATATATCAGCTCTAAAGAAATGCGAACATTATAAAGAGTTTAGGAAACACGGTGAATGTGGTCACACAAGTGGGCATGCTGCTTATCAGAAAACTAGTATATCTTGATAAGAGCTTGTCTTAATGGTATGTTTGTTGCAACTCCCAAAGTGAATGTTTACAGTATTGAAAATTTTATTACTTCACTAGCTAGCAAAAGTTAATGTAACACATTTATTTTTTACTGTTTCCCCATAAATTTTCAGAATTTATGGGGAAGGAAGTTGTGTTATAAATACATTGCTACTATTGTAAGACAAAGGGATTTTTAATTTTGTGTCTGGAAATCTTGCAGTGCCTCAGATGTTTCATCAGATTTTTCTTCTAATTATGTGATCAATAATAATAAATACTTGCTATTTATCATCTCTTGCATGGACATCTTCTAGCTCTTACTGCCAGTTCAATGCAATGGAATAATGACATTTGAAGGAGCTGTTATAAAAACCCTTCTGGATTCCCATGCAACAATTAGGATCCCTTAAAGGCAAATGTAGAAGGAAGTAATTGAAAGTCTGAAAATGATAGATTATATACTATTCATATCTTTATGCTACTGGGGTTAAAGAAAATGTTTCCAGTAAAATCAGTATTGGAGAGGGAGGAATCATAAATTGCACAAGTCTGTATTCCAATATGAAATTATATTCTTGTCAGTACTGTACTCTCTATGAGTTCATTCACAATGTTTGTAAACATTTACCCTTGATTAGGGTAAATAATGAAGTGCTCCATGTAGGCTAATTCTGAGGGGGTTGCTTCCATTATCAGATATGTTATTTAGGGATTTATAGGAATAAGCCTATACTCATCTTGGATGTATATTATATAGAATACACTGCTCTGTGGACAAGATTATGTGAATTTGACTTAAATAGAGGCCATTACTTTCAGATACAAGGGAGAAAAAACTCAGTGTTGTCCTTTACGTATTGATTAGATTAAGTGTTGCCTTCCAGAGCACTACATGGTTTGATTCAGTGTCATTCACGACTTCATAAATATGATATGACTAAGTTTAGGGATCAAGTGTTTTCTTACCATCCCCCTTCCTCATTTTGTCATGTACAAATGTAGAGTCCCTGGCTTAGAGCAAACCAGACTTCATCATTACATCTAAATCAGAGAAGACTGGCTCCATAATTAACACACTTGGAAACATAAGAGTAAGCATTGGAGTCCAAAACAATCATCCAAATTAATCCAGTGTATTTATTAACATAGATCATTGTTAGCAAGCAAGTAAGTTGTTCTTGGTTGGAAAAGCCTAAGAAGTTTTCTAGCTTTAAACAAGAATCCTCCTGTTTCTGATTTCTTGAGTTCTTTAATTCTAGTCTAACCTTCTTCTTTTGTCTGAAGTCTTATGCTTTCATGCATGCCTCTATGCTATTCTTGGGTGTGTGTTTAGACTTAGATTTTTTTTTATTCTGTCTTTCTTATTTTTATAAATAACTCAAGATGGCAAACATACCTAATACCCCTTCCTCCTCCTATTTTTCTCACAGCAACCCTGTGAGGTGAATTGGGCTGAGAGAGAACAACTGGCCCAAAGTCACCCAGCCGGCTTTCATGCCTAAGGCGGGACTAGAACTTTCAGTCTGGCTTCTAAATCAGTCATGATGAAGAGCTTGAAGCCATGGATACTTTACTATATTGGAAGGACAAATTATATTCCATGAAATTTATTGCCTTTTTTTTCTTTTTAATACCATTGATGAGGTGCTGAAATAATGTTTTAGAAACTAGATAGAAACATAATAAGGGATCTTTTTATGGTCAGAGACTACCCTTTTTTCCTAATCCACTTTTGGTGTGGCTCAGGGTCATAAGGAACACATTAACAGAATAACATAACTGGAAGTAGCAGCATGTAATTTTCTGGGCTTTTAAAAAATAGTTTTTGAGATTTCATAGTTCATAGTTCTTTTTAAAAAACTAATATAGATTTAGAGATTTCTGAGGACCCACAGAAAATTATATTATCTCTTACATTGTTCAGTTATTCAGTCTCTTCTGACTATTCATGACTCAACAGACATCACTAGGATCATCTTTCAGTCAGTGCTCCTTTGAGTTCTTTTAAGCTCATGTTTGAATTATCAGTGATAGTATCTGTCTTGTCATATTGTTGTCAAATATGTTGGCATATTTTTTGTTTATCTTCAGTTTTTCCAAGTACCAGCATCTTTTCCAATGATTTGCTTTTTTGTTATATGTCTAAAATGTTTTGGTTTTAGCTTCATTATTTGTGCTTCAGTGAGCAGTCTGCATTTACTCCCATCTATTATAAATATTTGTTATTCTTGCAGTCCAAGGTATTTTCAGCTATTTTCTCCAGCACCACAATTCATAGTCATCAATTTTCCTTCATTCAGCTTTTCTGATGGTCCAGCTTTGCAACTGGAAAAAAACTATAGCCTTAATAATGCATACCTCGGTTTTCATTGACTTGCTGTTTGTTCTGAGGCTGCAAAGAGAATGTGCAAAAAGCATGTTTGATAGCACACATGGGCCCTCTTCTAGAGAGATGTGTTTGATAGAGAATTCCCAAAGTACATTGCTGTTATAGTTCCTTCAGAAATTTGTAAGGGCATGTGACTCTATTATGATAATGCAGGCTTATAGGTTTGGGTACTTCAGGTAAGAATGAAGCAACTGAGAAGTTCCCAGTTCCCCAGGAATTCATAATATGACCCTACAATACATTATATGTTATCCACATTGAATTGCAGCCATGCAGAATTTGGTGGCCTCCCATTAAGCAGGTCTGGATTCCATCAGCATGTATATGTGAACACTCTAGGACCTGGATGGGGAAAAACTCATCCTGGTGAAATATCAAAATGCTCCATTTGGGTGGGATGTATGGAGTATAGTTAGAAAAAAAACTAAGATGTCCCAATTGGATTCTGAGTCACTGTCAACAAGATGGGGTATGGCTTATAAGTCTCTGTTTACCCCTTGAGCCCAGAGAAATAAAAAAGGATAGAGGTTTAATTTCATGATAACTGCCTTCCAGGTCTGCATAACAGAGCTGACCAAGGAGAGAAAAGTTTGACTAACAATTGCTCTGATTACTTTTTAGATTTTGGTTTTGCCTCTCTCATGCCCCAACCATGATTGAGTTAGTGGATTTGCATGACATGCTATTGCAAGTATTGACCACTTAAACTTTTTGTACAAAACCATCCCTATCTGTACAGTCTGCATAGGTAACCTCTTGATACTGTGCTCTGAGTAGCAGTTATATATGGGATGATTTCATGTGTTGTGGCAAGGGGTAAAATGATTGTTCAACTGAGATATACGTACTTCAGATTAAAATACAGTTCATGTATCTGTCATCAAGAGAGAATAAATGCTTTTCCTGTGTTGTCTTGAAAGCAGTACAGTCAGGTATTCGAACCAATAGCAGTAAATTACAGAGTTTACTGTAGACAAAGCATCCCACTTTCACGTATTCTCCAAAAGTAGAACCACACAAACATTATTTTCAGCTTTAGATTTTCTAACATCCTGAGCTATCTGGTGATGCTATTCTACTAGCAAAATGGCATCCACCTATGAAACATATTCTTCTTCCACTCCTTCATAGTCCCCCGATGTTGGGGGAGCCCTAGCAGATTCGGGACTCAAGGAGTTGAGCAAGGGAAGTCCTGTTACACAAGCAATCTGTTCTCATAACATTAGATGTAATCCCAGAGAAAAACTAGTTGAAGCAGATGGAAGTCAGCAAGCATTCAGGATTAGCAGAGTACCATTTCCTGCTTCATCATTTGAAACTTGGCAATTTTATTCATTATTATTAATTGCCTGAAATACAGGAGGCAGGTTGAAACTCTGATTAAGTTGCATGATTACACTTATAACGGCATCAAAGGCTCTGTATAGTCTGATTCAGAGGATTCTTAACGGTCAAGAATGGAGGCTGTTGTATCCAGTGCCATCTAGAAGCTTCCCATTCCCTCCTATAGAACATGATCCAGAATTTCCTGTAATGATCTAGAATTCTGCAACAGGTATTAAGATCTTTTTGACAATGTGGAAATTATTCTTTGGTAAAGGGAGGTTTGAAAATCACTAATACTAGGTCTGTACACTAGTAATTTATGCTTATGCTGCACATTTTTAAATGGATTTGTCAATTATCTGATTTAAGGATACTGAAGTTAACAAGATGCATTGCCAATTATCCAATTATGTATGTTGTGCCACCACCTGTGTAATAGCAAGTATTTTTATGCTTCCCTTAGATATGAGCTGTATGTGAGAGGTATCCTTGTAATGCTTTTTCTTCCTCTTTCACTTCAGTCAGTACTGTACCATTTCAACGTTTACCATTTTATTGCTTCCCCGAACAAATGACTAACTTTTTCTATGGTTCCTTAGTCAGTAATCCATTTTGTTAACTTTGTTTTGTCTCCCGGATAAAAGATTGGAGTGAAACCATGAAGATAACTAAAGATAGCTGCAAAAGCAAGAGTTTAGTTGATAGGGTGAGCTCATTGGGGGTCAACGAATGAAAACTGTATGGGCAAAATGCAATAATGTTTGAGAATGTTGATGTTTGGGTTTTGGTGAGCTTTCTGTATGTGTGTGTGTGTGTGTAATTTTTATTAAAGGTTTTTAAAAAGGAAGATAAAGACTAATACAAACTAATATAAAGTAAGAAAAAGAAAAAAAGAAATCAAAGAGAAAGCTAAAAGTGCAAGAAAGGGAAAAAAAGTAAAAAAAAAGAAAAGAAAGAAAAAAGATACAAAGAAGTAGCTTCCAATCTTCTTTATAATAGTTATAAGTACAATCATAAATGTATCTCTATGGTTACAACATAACTCTTCTTTATAATCTATCCTGTCTGATCATCAAAACTATAAATCATAAGTTCATTTTTTTCTGTTTTATGCAAAAAGTCCTTAAGGGATTTCCAGTCAGCAATAAATGTAGAAATTGTCTTTTCTCTGATCAAAAAAGTAAATTTAACCATCTCAACAAGTTCCATCATCTTCACCAACTATTCCTCCATTGTGGATAGTGCCGAATCTTTCCATCTTTGTGCATGTAATAATCTCGCTGCAGTTATCATGTACAAAAGTTCCATGACTTTTTTCCAATTGTTTCTCCATCAATCCCAAAAGAAAAACCTCTGCTCTCAGTTGTATATTAATCTTTAAAATCCTCTAAACAATGTGTGTATTTGAATCCAGAATTTTCTAGTTTTTTTACCCATCCATGAAACATGATAAAATGTCCCTTCTTGTTCACGTTTCCAACATAAATTTGAAGTGCCTTTATACATTCTAGACAATTTCTCTGGTGACATATACCAATGGTACATCATTTTATAAAAATTCTCTTTAAGATTAAAACAGTGTAAATTTCAATTCTTTCAACCACATATTTTCCCATTGTTCCATCTATATATTATAACCAAAAATTTTAGCCCACTTTATCATATATTCTTTCACTTGTTCTCTGTTTCAAATTTCAGTAAAAGTTTATACATTTTAGCAATTACATGTTCATCATTTGTACACAATTCTATTTCAAACTCAGTCTTACCATGTTCAGAACCATAAATTCTTTTGTCTACTTTAAATCTTTCTAGTAATTGTAAATAAGAGAATCATTGACAACTATATCCCTCTGTCACCAGTTCTTCTCTTGATTTTTATTTTACATTCCACTTGACAAAATTCTAGTATCTCACAATAAGTTAGCCATTTATGTTTGTCTATTATTTCTCGCCTATAAAATGTTTCTTGTGCTGAGAGCCACAAAGATGTTTTTGGGCACAACCTGGCTGGATTTGGGTGGGCTTTCCACTACTTGGAATAGAGTGGCTGTTTAGGTCAGGTTCTTTTTTGTGTTCAGGCATTTGGCACAGTTGAGGATCCAGCATTGCTGGAAAACACAGAAGGATCACCAAAGGGAAAGTCGCCAGAATAGGGGGAAATGATGTACAGAATCAGAAAAGGAAAGGTAGATGGCTGCAAATCACCCTTGTTTCAGAACTACCCTTTAACATCAAGAGTCTTGATAGCTCAGCTACTGTATCCTCCAACTTAATGGTGGTGTTATTTAATGTCAGATTGGTCTGTAACAAAATTAAGATTGTTAATTATTTAATTTAGCGTGAATTTCAGAGAGCTGTGGGAGTGAATTGGGTGAGATTGCTCGGCATGCTAAAGGTAAAATTTTACCATTCTGCCAACAGCAGCTCTGATGGACCCTTCAGAAATTATCTTTGTGCTGGAGAATTCTGTATCAGTTGTCCTGGGTGAATTCAGTATGAAGTCACTATAAGTGAGTCAGCTCACCACTGTGGCCTCCATGTGAATCATGTACTCATTGGCTTAAATCATAGAGTAGAAGATATCCTTAATTTGGTCTTTTTCTCACATTACAAGATAGGCTTTACTAACCCAGTTGTCATTGTCAGGCCATTACTTTGTCAAATGTAGCTTTATGTCAGTTATGTTTCTCCTGCAAAAAGGAGATGGGACCTCTTTAAATGGAATCTAATAGATATATAAATACTCTGGGGTATTTTTCCTTAATTAAGTATATGTTGCTATGGAATAGCAAAATGTGTAGCAGGCAACAGGCATGAATGTTACTGAGTATCTCTCTGATATTGTGAAACCTGAGTAACTCCAATTTTCTAAATAGCTCCAAGCTATGAAGCAAGTTAAAAGACAGCTAACTGCAGGTAGTGTCTGACTGATGTTGATTGAGCTATTGTTATACTTCTTTTATGGTAATAGACAAGAAGGAAAGCTTCCTTTTCTGCCTCCATTATATTTTACATTTTCAATGTGTATGGGGTATATTACCTGGAAAATGTTACTGTTTAACCCTTGAAAATGTTAACATCTCTTAGTGATCTTCTGTAACAAATTTGCAGCGTATTTCCAAGAATAAATTGCTTACCTTTATAGCTCTCCAAATTCTAAAGAGTCCAATCTGCCATTTTGTTTATAAGAAATAAGATATAATTTTCAGCTGTTATAGCCTAAGGATACAGACAATATGTGTATATATGTTTTTGACTCTTATCTACCATGATTGATTGGAACTAGTCAGAAGGAGTTGCCAGGACAGTTCAGGAAGTAGTGATTGTACCATTGTGTGAGGAGAATGCCCCTTATGCTTTGAAAAGAAGAAAACGTCCTGGACCCTGAGGCTTATAAGAACTATTGTCTAAGGGTGAATATCCTAGGGGAAAGTTGGTCAAGAAAATGGTATAAATCCAGTTACAGGTGTCCTAAGAAAACTATTGATTATCCAGATCTGTTTTACTCTGAATTCTGACCTGGTTGGGGTATTGAATTGGTCACCTTAAACAACACTCTTTATTGGGAGAGGGACAAAGGCATTGTGTCTCTGTTACTTGATCTTGGTGCCTTTTTTTTACCGTAGCATTCTCCTGTATTGGCTCCTTGGATTGGGAGTTGAAGATATTTTTCCCACTTCAACTTAACACCCCCCCCCAAAAAAGAGGAAATCATTGAAGAACTATGGGTTGTTCATTCCCCCACAAGTTTTGCTGTGAGGGAAATTTTCCTTAAGGCACCATTTGCCCTCCAATTCTATTTAATATTTATGAAAACACTGGACATAGTCATTCAAGGATTTGGGACACAGTATCATTAATATACCAATGACATCCAGTTTGATTTCTTGAAATCAGAAGAGGTTACATATGATGAAACAACTGCTTAAGCATAGTCGATGAGGGCTGTGACTGGTTCCTGCTTCCAGAAATTAGAGAAATACCTATTGTGGGCAGACACTTGTCCAGAAGGAACACATTTGGATTTTTGTGATGCTCTTGAATCTGTTATTGCACTAGAAACCCAGTTGATCTCCACATCTCAAAGCACTTACTACTAGCTTAAATTGGTATGCTACTACACACATTCCTGGACAAAAATTACTTGTCCTCTATAAGTCATACACTGGAAGCCTCAAAACAGGATTATTTTAACACTATGTTGGATTGCTCTTGGGAGCGATCCAGAATGTACTGCAGAATGCAGTGGCTAGTTCTGAATTTCTTCCTTGTCATATATGTATTACACCTTAGCTAAAAGATGTGCATCCAGCTGCCATTTTGCTATGAGCCAGATGTAAGGAGTAGCTATTACTGTATATAATCTTAAACAACTGAAGAAACAACAAGTTATATTTTAGAATTCATTTTTAGTAACATCAGCCACATAGGCACCCATAATCTTTGGGAGAGGCCATAGTTAGTAGATTACTGCTTGCTGTGAAGACAGAGGCAGACCTTCTCACTGGCAGCACCTGTCCTGTGAAATAGCCTACAGTCTGCCGTACATCAGGAATAACACTGATACAGTATGTTTATATTAGCAGGAACCTTTGGAAAAATATTTTTTCTGGCCTTCTAAGTCATTAACTCCTAGAATTTGTCTTCTAAGTAGATTGCTTTAACTTTGTGGTATTAGTAATAATTTTGTTTACTGAAATGTTTACTTGAAAAGTTATTCTAAACTGTTTCAGGATTTATGCATATTAATGCTTGTAATAAATAATAAAACAAACACCACACATCTTCCTGCCCCTCCACTTTAGAAACCAAAGCCGCCTTATACACCAAAGATCTCCCTAAAAAATATCAAGTTTATCAGTAGAAGGATGACAGAGAGCTATCCTGACTTTTCTCATTATTGAATCCCAGAGCCCAGTAAGTCACCGTGAAGGCTTTTTATATTTCCATTGGTAGGAGTGAAAAAAAAAATCTTTTTCTGAAGAACTCAGTTACCAGATAGACTCATTAGGAAATAAAATAATTCAAGTAGCCTGATTTCAAATCAAATAGGCAAATTAGATTATAAGCAACATTTTAAATTACAGTATGCTGGTAACCAATGAAGCAGTTTTTTTAAAAAAAGTCATTTGGTTAGCTACAACATTCTGGACCATCTGAATTTTCCAAATATTTTCAAAAGTATAATATACGATGCTATAAATGGACAGCAATTAAAACATGGATAGTTATTGTGGTATCTGTTATTTTTGGCAACAGGACTCTTAATTTTAAGGACTGTTAATTGCAAATTAATTTCCAAATGGAAATCTAATTACTAAAACGTGCATTCTGGTTTAGAACTCAGCCCCAAAGCACCCCCAAACTTTGAACCTGAATCATATTCTAAGATTCCATTCAGAACAGGTTGAATTTCTCTTCTGCCTTCTTTCTGAGCAAGAATACTTCTGGCCTATCTTGGATTATATTTCAACATGTTTGCCATCACCCACAGCAGTATGATCAGCATAAAGGTGTGTGATTCCCCAAACTCATCTTCTAATGGTTTCATGTATTTATTAATTAAATACTGTGGTGGACAAGATGAAGCCTTGAAAGAAACTAAAGACAATAACCTGTTTTCAAAGAGTTCCCCACTGCTTTTAAACTCATATCTGCAGGAATTGGATCCATTATAGAACAGTGACTCTAAGTCATATCCTACAAGAATATTCATAGTATATCATGATCAGTCTCAAAAAAAATCAGAACTCCATCCAGTTTTCAGTGCAGATCATCTGGAAAATTGAAGTGAGATTGAAAATGGACTTAAATTATTAGCATCATCCAACAACCTTAAGAATTAAGGTGTCATCAAATATTCCAGCACCAAGACCAGGAATGGAATATTGAAGACTGGCTGGAAATTATCCAATATGAAGGAATTCAGGAAGGCTTTTTAAAGGAAGGTCTCGCCAGGACCTCATTTGAGTGTAAAGGCCTCACAAAAGGCATTATTCTTATCTTTCGAGTTACTGACTCAACCAGTCTACTCCAACTGCTTCTGTTAGCCAGGATGAGCAAAACTCAGGCATACACATGGTAGATATCACTTCCCAAGATTTCTATCCATATTTTAATAGTATAAATTGAAAGGTGTCGTTGAAAGTTCTATTTGCTGAACTGGTATCAATCATAGCATCCACACTGGTAAAATATTTGACAATTTTATCTACAGACTACTGTGCAGATTAGTTTCAGTGGATTATTGTGGTCTTGTGAACCAGTGTTATAGCGCCTTGACCCCTTCTTCAAGAAAAGACCTATTAGATAACTATATGCAGATGCAAGCGTTTCAGAAAAGAACAATTGCTACTATCACTACTACAACATAGACATTCAAATGGGTTCTGGATAATGTTCAGTTGGATTACTTCTGACTTTTCTTCCAATGTTGCTCTAATTGTCATCAAGTTTGTTTCCTTGCTGTCAACAGTCTAAAAAACTAGGAAGCTCATTTGGCTCTACCCACCAAAAAAGAGCACTCAGGAACAATTATCATGCCAATGCCCAGGGTATTTCCCATTTCCAGAGAACAAGGGCTTCAATTAAATTACAAGAGCAGTTAGAAAATAATTTGTATTCATCAGCTTCCATAGTTCCATGCTGTTATAAAGGCTCCCAGCCAATAAGTCTAAATTCCATCATATAGTGATTTGTAAATGACATTAGATATATAGAAAATTTCTTAATTTGTGATCATGAACACATAAAATTTAAAGCAGAAAATCGCATTTGATGTGTATCCTACTGAATGAGAGCAACCATATACCAGTTAAGACAGGTACATTGTACTCACAGTCATTTTAGAATGTCATCACCATATTGATCTATCTTGCATATTTTGTATATTCCCAAAAACATTTTGATAACCATTGTAAATGCTGCACTACAGTACATATGAGTTTCAGTTTGACTTTATCCCTTATGGTTGCTCAGAATTAAAAATGTGTCATTAATGTAAATGTACAATACTGATGTTATGTTCACATAGCATAATATTCTGGCCATAAATAAATTTTGTGCTTTTTTCCTTACATTACAATGTCCTGTAATTAAGATATAATTCATTATATCTTAACCTGGCCTATTTCTGGCTTGTTTTGTACCATGTCAGAAGCCTAGTGAAAGAGAAGCTAAAAAATAAATCATTTTTTTAAATTTGTTGTTTCTTGACTTTTCTCCCAACACTAATTCAGGAATTTCTTTGTTATCTTCTTCTTTCCCTCTTGAAATTCCTTAAGCAAGTACTACATTTTACTGAATTCTACTGGTAATTTTTAGTATGGAACTATTTTTCCCTTTTTAATTAGTTTCTTATGCATCATACCAACATTGTGCAGATGTTTTATGGAACAGTTGCAATTCAGGACAGGAAAAGAAAAGTTTTACTCCTATCTTTGAGGGCAAATTGTATATATGTACATTTCATTTTGGGAATATTTATTTTAAAAGTCCATGAATATGCAAAAGTACTGTAGGTTGACAGAGTTAACCACAAGGTGAGTAATTTTGCTTTTGATTTAGAAAATTGGAAGAAATAATGTCTTAATTTGGATGATCACATTTATATTTAATAAGCTAAGATAAAATAACTTTTTTGTTTGGTAAGTGGCCCCATTCATTTTTTCATTGTACAAGTTTCAATCAAGAATTCTTTTGTAGTTTACCCTTCCTTACAGGTCATTTTTTTTTCTTTTTTTCGTTTTTTCTTTTTCCTAAGAATGAAAGTTGCATTATGTTGTCTTTTATGTATGGCTATATAAAGATTACCCTTCAATCAGAATTCATTATAAGAGTACTGATACAGTATATACAGACTACAACTCAATATGAATTCCTAATGCTATAGGACTATATCCTTAACAGTTTCACCAGAAAATGTGTATGGATCTCTGCAGTTGTTACTGCACTGTGTTTTAATAGAAATCTAATTATAAATGCATTAGCTCATACAAGTGTATTATGTTCTTTTTGTTACAATTTATGGGATGTAATTATGCTCATCTAGTCTGTAAGAAAGAAAAAAATGCAATGTTATAGGGTGAGAAATTATTTTCACACAATTAAGGGAATGACTTGAAGCAATGGAAAAAGTGTTATAAGCACTTTCCCATCTATATCAGAATATGAACTCCTTTTTAAAGTTCAGAATCAAGCCATAATTCAAGCAACACAAACTATTTGAAAATACTTATAATACTAGAAGAGAGCCAGTGTAGTGGTCAAGGCACCAGGCTAGAAACCAAGAGACCTTGAGTTCTAGTCCTGCCTTGAGCATGAAGCCAGCTGGGTGACCTTGGGCCAGTCACTCTCTCTCAGCCTTAGGAAGGGGGCACTGGCAAACCACTTCTGAAATTTTGCCAAGAAAACTGCAGGGACTTGTCAACCAGGAGTCAACACTGACTTGAAGGCACACATACACATAATACTAGAAGGCCTTTCTGCCTATACTATCTTGACAATTCAAGCAATAATAAGAGTTAATGTCCCAGTTTTATTTTTTATTTTATTTACCTGATTTTAGACTAGTAGAGATCATTTTTATCTGAGACGTATTCTGTTGCATACCAGTATAAAATCCTAAACAAAAGAAATTAGAATGAGAAAATATGCATTATGTGTTTTCCCCCTTGAGAAATGCAAAAATGTAAAATACTATAGTTCTATTGCAAATATATTATTGTCCAGGAGAAACAAAGCTGCATTCAACTGAGTATGACAACTGAGTTGTAATATGCAAGCCCATGGTATTTATTATGAAATAACCCCATTAAATTCTTTATATTTAATCATTCTAAGTTATATTTTTAAAAATCTTATAATGTTTACAAAAATATTTTAGGCTTAGGAAATCTGTATGGGAAGGGAGTTCTTGAATTAAAATGCATTACAGAGAAAACTTCACTAAGTACCCTTGAACAAGCCTGATTCATTAATGTACAATTGGAAGACTGTTAATAAGCTGGTCAGAATATGATCTACTATGTTCTGCATTAGCCACAATTTGAAGAATCAAAGGAATCTCACACTTCTGCAATGAATTTGCAATTAACTGCTTCACTATTTTTCCATGGGATGTAAAAAAAAAAAAGAATTGTCTGTCTTCAGTCTGGTATAGTGGTTAAGGTGCTGAACCAGAAACCAGGAGGCCATGAATTATAGTCCTCCCTTGAAAGCTGACTGAGTGACTTTGGGCCAGTCACTCAGCTCACAGGGGGGTTGTTGTGGGGGAAATAGGAGCATTATGTATGCCGCCTTGAGATGTACAAATAAAGGTAGGGGGTAAATATAATAATAAATTTCTATGATCATCTAAATTAGTTTTGATGTTATATCACTACATATCAGAGAAATAGAAGTTGCATTAATTCTCTGCTAAAGGAAGTATTGTTTGCTAGCCCTCTTGTTAGTAAGGATTGTCAAAGCATATGCTGACATTTTCTAATAGAAAAACAAAGCCCTTTGCCTGAAAATAGAGGCATGAATCCAAGGATCTAACTGTTTGGGCAGAAGATCATGTATATATGCTCAGTAGAGATCAACAATTCTCTCACTTCATCTTCAAACATTACTGACTGGGAAAGCCAATCTAATCGATTATCCACTTTCAGAAACTCATCTAAGGGTAGGAAACAGAAGCTTCAGGTTAGCAGTAGGGGAATCTATAACATGCATACACATACGTATTTTTAGTGGACATTGCTTCTGTTAGCAGACTAGAATCTTAGGATGTGAGTAACAATTGGGTTCTTCCAGTTATGTTAATACTTTACACATATATACTTTCACAAGTAGAGGTTTTCAGTTGCTTTCACTAGACTATCTGAGAACAAAATGTTTTATATAATGCTATTTTAATTATCTATGGGAAAAATATTTAAACTATGATTCCCTAAAATCGTGATTGTCTTAAATTGATCTGAACTATTGGGTGATTTTTTCTTCTTCTTCTTGAAACAGGTGAAGAATTAGGCATAATTGACAGTTGCTGTTTTTGTTGTAAAGATTGATAGGTTTATTTTCTGTCCAATAGTTCGGTCTTTCCCACATGAAAAAGTTAGTGTAAAATTTATAAGAAAATAAAAATATTTATTGTTCAATATTCATAATTTAATTTTGTCTGAATATTTTTCATTATTTATAGTTTTCTCCTCTTTCTCCCCACTTGTCACCACCTAGTTGGACAGTGATACTCTCTGCTGTGTTTAGTAATTCAAAGAGTTTGTTTCCTGTGTAGACATTTCCTCTTATGTTTCCTTTTTCCACCTCCTTCCTGTTTTTTACTCAAGGTAGTTTTGTGGAGTTTTAAAACCATATTGGGGAAATACTATGATTAAATTCTTCTCCAAAAATAATCAGTGCCAGGAACTATATTGAAAAACGTTTTGAGCAATATGCTATTCTTTTAGCACAAATGCTTATGCACAAAAAACCTTAATGACAGAAGAAGCTTTGAAAGTGCTTCTTGGAAGTAATTTTTATAATTTAAGAGGAAAACTAACTGGTTCCGTGCATTATTTTCTAGAATGGAAACCTACCGCTTATTTCCTACAAAACAACAAAAAAATTTATGACTTACAGAATCACATAAGCTTTTGTGGATCACAGCCTAGTTCATCAGGCACATGCAATACATTCTTGAGAAAGGATTACTTGTATAATCCTGTTTGTTGTTTTAACGGTTATAATTTTATTTCTATCCTACTTTTTAGCCAACTTTGGCTGACAACATTTAGTCACAACACAAAGATGCAATGTCTCTTCTAGCTATTAGTATTTCATTATGTATTCTGGGTTTTAGGCTGTAGAGGGAAGGTGGCAAAAATAGCAGCAAATTAATTCAAGGATTGGTTGATTAAGAACCAACTGTTCATTGATTATCAGTTTCCTTTATGAGTAATGTATGCTTCTAATTTTTCCTTCCCTCTGGTTCACATGTCATGCTAAACCATAATGTTAAATTGTTTGTTTTTGGATTAGCTCAATGTGTCAGTTGAAGTATTGCTATTTGTTAAAAAGACATAGTGTTATAAACCAGTCAGACTAGTTCAACAAATCATGGTTCAGTGTGAGGTTTAATTCTACCCTTGGTAACTTTATTATTTTAGACATGAACTAAATAGTGGATTCAATGAGCACATTTGTATGGCCTCTTATAAGAGCTACTTTCTTGGTTATTGAGGCAGAAATATAAAAGGAAATATACATTTCATGAGAAAGAACAAGAATGCCGTGTCACCACATAGCCAGTTTGATTTACTTATAGGACAATATATAACACATAGCTGTAGAATTCTCACTACCAAGCAATCATGAGAGAAAACTATACTAAATTTTTCCTCAACCTCTGTGTCTGCTATTTTGGTCCTATTTGGAAAGAAAGGCACCTATTTGTGTATTGTTGAGAGGGAAAGTTTGTGAAACCTTTAAAACAATCTGTAGTGCTTGCAATACTGTGATCACAGTATAATCTTAACTTCATCTAACTTACACCGGTCACCCAGATTCTGGTTAAACAAACATTATACAAAGCAGAATACTGTGTTATGTTTTAATGTTCACTGTCTTTTTTTGAAAAACTATGAAATTTTATTTTTAGTAATGGTGGTACCTCCTTCAGAAGCAATTACTTCATCCAAACATTTCCTGTAACTCTTGATCAATCCTACACATTGACTTCAAGGTGTTTTGACTCATTCTTCTTTACAGATCTTCAACTCACCGGTAATTTTGGTTTGCCTTGTATGGTCTGATCCGTTCAGGTCATTTAACAATATTTCAATTGGATTAAAGTCAGTACTTCGAAGATTTGCAGATTTACTTCTTAGGATCATTGTTGTCCTTTGAGATATATATTGCTTTAAATTTCAGGCCATGAATACTCATATATAATTTGCTAGTACAATCCAGAATCCCTTGTCCCTCAATGATGGAGAACCATCTAGATTTTGAAGTTGCAAAGCAGCTCCAAACCATGATAATTTTACTGTCTTGTTTCATGGTTAGGATGAGATACTTTTGCTGGAATGTAATATTTCATATTCTGCAAACTTACAGATTCTCATTAATGCTAAAAGGTTCTGTCTGCAAAATTTTATTCCAATAGACTATTGGATCATCTAGATGGTCTTTGGTAAACCAAACAGGCAGCAGTATGCTTTATGGAGAATGATTTCCTCCTTGGTTCCCTTGTATATCATTCTTGTTCAGTTTTTTTCCCCTGAGAATGTACTCATGAGTACTCAACATTGAGCAACCTGTAGATATTTTGCCATTCCTTGGTATTCTGTGCACCCTCCCAAGTGTTGTACCACTTGCTCTTGAGGTGATTTCTATGGGACAGCCATTGCTTGGAAAAGCAGCAATTGTGTTGCATTTTCTCCATTTATATATTATTTACCTGACTGAATTGATGGAGGCAATGGTTTTGTAGTCTTTTTCAGCCTTATCATTCACAGTCCTTTTTCTGAGATCTGAGGGCCATGATTCACTTCTACACTCTCCTCTTGAAGAACAATTTCTAGTGGTAGCAACCAATGTATGTGTGTTTTTGTAGTGGAAATCCTCTCAGAATCAAACCTGATTGCCATCTCATGGATTGGAACATCAAACTCAACTTACTCCCTTAACAGAATTGATTGTCTTCAGGGTTCATATACTTGTTCCAGCAAAGGCAGTGAATGTTGGTTTAATTTATTAAATAAAGACATGACATATACTGTTTTGTAGGTTGTTTGTTTAGCCAGAATCTTTGTTAATAGGTTTTAGATTAAGCCCATGTCATATTGTAGTCCTGTAGGTTTTCAGATAGTTCTACAGAATTCACAAATTTTCCCTCACCACTGTATTGTCCTTTTACCTTTTTAAAGAATGTAACTTACATTTTTAAAAAATGGACTTAGCACTGTTACTGATACAACTGGTAAAGATTGTGCCAAAATCTCTGAAATCAAGGAATCTAGGTGGAGATTTCAGTGAGTGAAAGTTCTTTGGTTACTTTTTCATTTATTTATTCACAAAATGTATTTTGTGAGTTTTGGAAAGAGGGCAACCAAGTCTTAACTGCTAATACTCAAACAGAGATTTCCACAACACCAATTATCAAGTTCTGTAAAACTACTTTAAAAGCTCCCAAATTTTCTGTTACCGTAACCCATGCCATAAATAAGTTGTTATGACTTAACATGAGATGCAAGCATCCATTAGCTGCTCTTTTGTGCTGAAAAGAGTGTTGTGTGTTGCACAGTTTTGTAATAGTTGGAATTCTTTTATCTGATTTCTCAAATGTTCATTCAGTACAGTGATTTGGACGTTACTATATTGGTACATAGACATGTTTATGCAGTTAATCAGATACTTTTTCTGCATTAAGCAGAAAATTACTTAAATTTTTTGAAGATAGTGTATTCTCACAGAGAATTTCTTGGTGAAAAGGGAAGATAATTCTATGGTCCAGATTTTACTACTACTACTATTACTACTACTACCACCAGTTTATACATTACATTACCTTAAGCAGCATGACTGCTTCTACTCTCACTTAGGTAATACATATATCTTTTTATATATAATTTTTATTAAAGATTTTTTCAAACAATAAAAGATAAATCTAAAAAAAAATACAAGAATAAGAAAGATGATAAAGGAAAATGCAGGAAACAAAAATAAAGGACAGATAGAAAAAAGAATAGGAGAACAAAAGTCAGAAAAATAAGTGACTTCCAACCTTTTTTGCAACAGAGATTAACAAACTTATTATCTAACCTCTCTCCTTAACATTACAAAAATCCCTTCAGCCCCTTGTTTAGTCCTTTTTCAATTATCAAATCCATAAATCATCACTTCACTTTTCTCTATTTTCAGGAAAAAGTCCATAAACAGTTTCCAGTCTTTCAAAACGTTACTTATTGTTTTATCCCTAACCAAACAGGTCAGTTTCACCATTCCGACATCTTCACAACCCATTCCTATACTGTGCAAATTTCAGTATTCCTCCATTGCTGTGCATATAATAGTCTTGCTGCAGTTACCATGTATAAAATCAGTCTTCCATTAGTTTTTTTCTAGTTGGCTATCCGTAAGCCCCAATAAGAAAAGTTCTGGCTTTTTCTCAACATTAATCTTTAATTTTTTTTGTATCATTTTATGTATTTGTATCCAATATTTTCTAGCTTTTTCACAAGAGCACCACGCATGCTAAAATGTCCCTTCATGTTTTTCACATTTCCAGCATTGATTTCAGGTACCTTTATACATCCTTGATAGTTTCTCTGGTGTCGTATACCAATGGTACATCATTTTATAAAAATACTCTCTTAAATTATAACACAATGTGAATTTCATCCAATTTACCCACATTCCCTCCCATTTATCCTATTTGTATATTATAACCAAAATTCATAGCCCATTTTATCAAGCAATCCTTAACTTCTTCAGTTTCAAACCTTAATAAAAGCATATACATTTTTGCAATTACATGTATATCATTTGTACATAATTCATTTTCAAATTCTGCCTTATGTTGCTCAATTCCAGTTATCCTTTTCTCTATATTAAATCTTTCTCCCAATTGTCCATATAAAAACCATTGGAACATATACCCCTCTGCAGTCAGTTGTTCTCTTGACTTCATCTTAAGGTAATATGTATATTTTTTATCCATGTGACTAAGATTGGATCCGTACCTTAGGTGCCATTACCAAAAACAGAGAAGTTTGGTCTTGGTTGCAGTGCAACATTTCAGCTATATTGGCAGAATATAAAGAAAGCAACCTAGGATATATTCAAGAAACTTGCATGTATATAGGAAATGTTACTGGTCTCACCAAGCGAAAAAATGAACATCTTGTTCTCAATAACATAGCCAGGATTATATTGGTAATAAAAGGAAATACTGTTTTGGTTTATTGTCTTTAGAAAAATATACATACATTGTTTTATTATGTTCATGTTACTTGTATAAATCATTAATATATTTGGCATCTTGGAGAAATGAATTGCCATTTTGTTGCACTAGCAGCTAAAGGACTGTTCAGTTCTTCATTATTTGCCTTTATTAAAAAGTATAAATAGTACTTAAAATTATTTTGTTTTATTTGGAACATATTAAAACATTACTCACTTTAGTATTCACATATGTTCAAACTATCTTTCCCAAACTACCCGAACTACAGACCAGCCATGAGTTATCTAATTCAAAAGATGGAAGGCCTAACACAGGAAATCAGTCCCAACACCTACTATATTTCTGCTTAGTGCTACTATTTGCTTTGTATTCTTTTATTTCTGCAAAATAAACATCTTTAGGACAGTTATCTTTCTTCATTATACTTACGTATTTAATCAGTATACATACCAATCAGTATACTTAAGAATTTTATAATAGGTTATCTTGAAATCCCATTAGTTATCACTGGTTAATAAACTTTTCTTTAATGAATGCTCTAACTTAACTAATTCTTGGCCTTGGTGAATACGTAGAATAAATATTGCTTGTCTCTAGGTCAAGCTTTGACTTAATTTTTTGCTTTTCATGATATAACAGTTTTGGGTCAATTTTACTTGTAATATTTTATTGTAAAAAATACATTTCTTACATCTAATCAGCATAAAATAATTTCATTTGCTATATAATTATAAAGCTAGTTCATTTTTATATCTGTGAGATTGTCCAAAGATGTGTGTTCTCAATTTGATTTTTTGCATTTATGATATAGTTAATCAGGGCATTGTTGTGAAATGTATTAAATTCTAGAGATACATTTTCAATTGAAATTAGATTTTCTTTTTAAAACAATTAAATTAATTTGGTTTTATTATAGTACAGTTCTTAATTGTACTAAATTTCATTTTATACAGCTTGAGACAAATTTCAGAGTTTTAAAAATTTAGTTAAAGGTTTAAGTAAGTTGGATGGAGACATTCCACGCTAAGAACAAAAGGGTCCCTCCAGTTACAGAAAGGGTTGAAATTCAGCAGATTCTCTCCCCAAGGAAAGGAGGATGTAATTTTTTTTCCCACTTCCCCTTTATAGCCTTCTGTGCCCTCCCCCAACTTATTCCGAACAGTAAAGGCAGCCTTCCTCTCAGAGTGGGCAGTAGTACTGGAAACCATAAAGGGATGGAAAAAATGCTGAAAATATTTTTGTCTTTTGCCCAACATCTACCAAAACACCATGTTTCAGCATTTAGTACATGGAAAATCTGGATTCAACAGCAGATAATACCATCTTTCTAACATCCTTTAAAGGTTGCTATGTGGATATTTGTTCTGTTTACTAGAGTTCTTTTAAGAAGTTATTCAGCCCTACTAGTCATTTTTTGCAAACTTTTTCCCCCTTTACTACAGTTCACTGATGGCTTTCCGTGTCTGCATCTAAACCAAGAGGAGTTAATCAGCCTTACTACTGGGAAAGTTACTGCTAGCAAAAATTACTTAGGCCATTATTAGTAGGATATTTTCTTGACTAAGTGCTGGAATGCTCATCATGCTATAGACTTTGACTTTGACTTGTAATTGTTCCTTTATTTCCAACTTATACATTTACATTTCTTCAGACATTCAGCTATTATTGTTAATGGCAAGTTCTCCCAATATTTTCCTCTGATTTTGGTTACACTCTAAACTTTGCCAAGGCCTTTTCGATTATTCCGTTTTCAAGGGATTTAATAGTGAATCAAGATTGTAATAGAATTTGACCTAGATTGGGAAAGCTAGAGGTCTGGCTATTTTTTCTTAGAAAGTAAAAGTCATAATGGTTTCTTATTTAAAGAATTACAGGTAGTCCTCGCTTAACAACCACAACTGGGACTGGAATTTAGGTCACTAAGCGATGCAGTCGTTAAGTGAATATCACGTGACCAGACCCAATTTTATTACCTTTTTTGCAGCAGTTGTTAAGCAAATCACCACTGTCATTAAGTGAAGCATGTGGTCATTAAGTGAATCACATAGTTCCTCATTGATTTTGCTTGCCAGAAGCCGGCTGGGAAGATTGCAAATGGCAATCACGTGACCCTGGGATGCTGCAACCTTCATAAGCGAAAGCTGGTTGCCAAGTGCCCAGATCATGATCACATGACCACAGGGGTGCTGTGACAGTCGTAACTTCAAGCACCAGTCATAAGTCACTTTTTAGTGCCATCATAACTTTGAATGGTTGCTAAGCGAATGGTCATTAAGCAAGAACTACCTGTCCAGTCTCAACCAGTCTGTAATAACTCCAGAGTGAACATGAAATTACCATTGCTCAGCAGACTAAGCCATTTATTGCAATGGAAGGAGCAGATTTATGTGCTCCTTATGTGCTCAGTCAATGCAGGTATTTGAAATGCATGGTAAAGTGTGCAAGTATAGTGAGGTACAGATGAGGTTTTACCACACACAGTGTAATACATCTACTTTTATGCAACGTATCTGTTTTTCTGAAATATACATTAAAGAACTTACAATTAAAACACCTCCATAAGATTATAACAAATCAAATTAATAAATCTCTGTTAACAAAATTATAAAAAAGAAATGTATTTAGCAAGCATTCACTGTAGTCTGCAAATTCATACACACCATGTATATATGTGTTATATGCCTCAGCAGAGCCCCATTCACAACCTTCTACAGTTTACAGAATTGTTTGGTGGGAGCATCTCCCCATGCATACCTGATTAGTAGGTGTGACTTCCACTACACCTCTTCAATTTGTTTTCAGTCGCCACAAAGCACATTCATCCTTGAGCTAATTGTCCTTCTGCCTTGTCACAATCCTTATTTTTTCACTCTTAATTTTTCTTATTTTCTCTAACCCTTTCTCTATTTTTCATCAAAACTCTCTGTTGCCCCCTCCCAAATTTGCTGGTGACACCATCAGTTGAATTATCCAGCTCCTACAGAAAATCCTCTGCACCATTATCTCCACTGAGGAAATCACCTGTTAAGGATTTTAAAAAACCTTCTAAGAGGCCTGTCTCATCCCAGTCCAATCAAGGCAAAGGGGGGCTAAAGGCCCTGCCACCCCCCACCCCACCCCCAATATTAGTTCCAGCAGCTGCAACTTTCTCTCCACAGTGGCCTTTCAAATTCTGTTATCATCAGTTCCACTCTTGACAAACTCTTAAATTCATACTGTCCAGTTTCTAACTCTTCTGATTTGGGCATGGGAATCAATATTGGAATGGAAGATTCAGGACAGATTTCTCTTGATATTTACTCCTTCCAACTGCCCTCTTATCATCAGACTAGTTAAAACTTCTTTGACTGTCTTGAGATCATTATCATAGTTGGCCACCAGTTCTGCTTCCAAAGACTCTATCTCCCTAATTTTGATCGATTTCATGCTATCTTGGTCTTTTAGGGCAAATCACTCATCTTTTTAGCACCAAGATTGTAGAACTTTGAAACCAGTGTGGATTAGGTAATAGCTAAAGATGCAGTGAGGCAGACTGTTATGCATATTGGCTAATTCTTCGAGTCTTGCTGAAGCCATCTTCTGGGCCATTGACTTCTCACTGCATTTGGAACCTTTACAAAGCAAAGAGAAGGGGATGCTATTTCTTATTCCAATATCTATCACCTAACTTTTATACTGAAGTATCAGAGTCAGGCTCCACTCCGTGTCCATGGACCAAGGAGGCAGAAAATTGGTCAGTCTTGGTTACCAAAAAAACAAACAAACCAGTCTTCAAGGCCTTTCTTCACCTATACTGTACTATGCATAGTAAAATACCATCATTATTTTGTAAGGGAAAATATCCCCATTCCTATCTCATTTGCTAGAAGACAAGAAAATAGTTCAGGTTTTTGAAACAGAAACAGCTTGTTTTGTCAATAGGGATTAAATATGGATTGTCATTAAATTATGGCATCTTCCATTGTTCTCCATCATCATGCTGGTTCACACCACTAGACTAACACTAAAGTCTAATACTGATTGAGGGCCTTCCCTTTTATGAGGATTAATGGTTAGCAAACTTTTCTTCAGTGACGACAGATTATTCAATAATAACAGTGATGATACTATGGGCAGGGTTCCAAAGCTTAGTACAGGGTTTCCTAACCTGGGTTGCCCGCACCCAGGGAGTGAAAGGAGGAGTTTAAGGGGGTGCGACAAAGAGTGGCTTGTGTCCCTTAATGATAAGTCACGAGTCATTACTCAACCAGCTGTCAGTGTGCCTTAAGCACCACATCTTCAATTGTGATATTACTTTCGTAGGGGGTGCAAACATTAATCAAACATTTCCTAGGGGTGTGGGGTATAGAAAAGGTTGGGAACCACTGGCTTAGTAAACAGTGTACAAATGGGGACTTCAGCAAGCCTGCTTTGTCGCCTCTTGCCACTGCCCATGGTCCCACTCCCAACTCAGTCAAAAGGCCACCAGTCATCCAGATGGAAGGAACATGAGCTCTTCCCTATGATCAGCAGTGTTTATGTACCCAGTATAACACAGCCATAGACACCAACCTCAAGGGTCTAGGTAACATTTTGTCCTTGATGTTTCTCCATAGTGGCTTTTAGGGGACCAGCTGACTCACTAACAAGAACTAAGTTTGCCTTGGTTCATATTTCTAACATTCCATATACCAATTGTATATATATATTTGCAGCACTGACCTTTCCTTTTCACTCTGGATTCAGTAACAGTTGGATGTTCTTTCAGCTTTAATCCAGCTACATCATAAATGCTAGTGCTACTCAAAATATATGTATCCATTTAAATGAGTATAACAGCCTTTATTGTTCTTCAATTTCTGGGACATTTGATGGCTCTGACTTCTGTTGTTATAGTCATTCAGTTATTCACATTTCCTGTCTTTGGATGTCCCTCCTACAGTATCTCTATTCTATTTCCCTGGGCAGAGACATAAGACAATGCCTCTTTCAATTCTACCCTGTGTCAAGGAATTTCTCCGCTGGTGTCTGGCATTCCCTTCACCATCACCTCTCTGGTGCATGTCACTACTGACACATCAATGTCTAGTTGGAGAGATTTATTTATTTACTTACAGGACTTATATGGCTGTCTATCTGATATGATGACTCCAGGTGACTCACAACAATCTATAAAAAAACATGGTTAAAAACAACAGTACCTTTCCCCCCAGGTGCCAGACCAATCATCCTCGCAGTTGAATCCTAACCCAGTGCTTGGGGGAAGAGCCAGGTCTTCACAGCCCTTTAGTTCATCCTTGAGTTCTCTGCTTCCAGCATGCTTAGTCCAAAGAAGCATCATCATGACATATCAATCAACTTTAATTCCATGGCCAGATTTTCCAGGTTATTTTGGGCAGTTCCAAATCTAGAACATAAATAAGGTGGTACAAAGCCAATTCCTCCTTTGAATATTTTATTACAGATTTCTAATTAGTGCCTCTGTCATTCTATCTTCATTGTGGCAACTGTTCTATCTTCATAGGGTTTAATTACTTGAAGGACTGCCTGTATTCCATAGTTGTTGCTTGTCCTATACAATCCAGTAGAGTCAGCATGTTCCAGGTCCATTGATTAAGCAATGCCACTTGATGGGATCCAGGAGGCAGGTCTTTTCTGTTGTAGTGCTTGCCCTCTGGAATAACATCCCCCCAGAGATTTGTATGGCCCCCACCCTGACCTTATTTAGACAAGCCCTTAAGACCTGGTTCTTTTCTCAGACTTAGGCTAGAGTGGTTGATGGGCCCCTTGTGCTTTGTCTGATTTGTAAGATGGTGTGTGTTTTTCCAGACTTTTTTGTATTTTGTATTATTGTTTTATTTTAAATTTTGTATATTGTACACTGCCCAGAATGCTAATGGAGTTGAGTGGCTTATAAATTTAAAGAAATTAAAAAAGAGACTGAAAATTTCCAGCAGGAGTTGTGCAATATGGTTGGGGATCAGTGTTCCCACCAAACAATTATGTTAACTCTAGAAAGGCTCTCCACATGCATACAACCCATGATTGAATTCATAGACGTCCACTCAAAGACCTTACAAATAAGTAACCAGTTCTTATGTTTTCGGAAAAAGCTATGGTATAGCAGCTGTACTCTGTATGTGTTCTACCTAGTAGATAAATCTGAAAGTTATTTGACAATGATAATCATTGTAAATCCAAGGTCATTGTTAATAAGTACTCAGCTATACAAAATAAGTGAGCTGCAGTTTCCAGAAATAATGCTTGTGAAAGTGTGTAAGTTTTAATACTGATTGGGGTCTTGAATGCTGATGTGCAAGAGTCTTTGGGTATGTGGAATAATTTCAGTAGTGAACCTGATAGTAGGAAAAAATTGAGATTGGAATGCATATTTTCTGTTGTGTTATAAAAATAGCCTATGAACTTTCTAGGACCTCTAATAAATTATTCTGATTGTCATATTATCTTCCAACAATTTTAAATATAGTGGTCACTGTCTAATATATTATGGTCATTATCTCATGAGTATACATGCAAATGTGTGTCCATGCGGGGGAGCATATTTCACTTTTCTGTCCGTATAAAAGAAGCAAGGCCTAATTTGCCTGGAGCAGAAGTTGCAGAGTGGTCTCTGCAGAAACTGCTTGTGATCCCTGAAAAACCTCCAAGATTTGCATTTATTCAGGTCCATGGGCCACCATATTTTAATCATGTGACTGGAAACCTCACTGAACCTGGCTGCTTCAGATTTTGCTCTGCAATGGTTTGAGATTCTTTTAGTGGTTGTTTTTGGACATATTTTTAACAATGCAGAATTAATAGGGCTGCTACCCAATTAAAGAAATATTTGTCAGTTATATAATTTTAGTTCTGATGGTTAATTTGCTTTGCATATATTTGCCTAAATTTAAGTTCAGAAGTAAACAGTATGCTTTGTTTTTAGATAATCATATTTTTGGAGAAGCATTCTATACTATAAGTTTGATAAGCACCTCTTTATAGATACTGTAGTGTTACCACATACAAGTTTATATTTTGCACAAAGCACCTATATTTCAGTCTTTTCAGACACAGAGCATCTTTCAGTTGATCAGATGTGCTTAATTCTAATAATCTAACAGATTTTTATATTTCACTTCTACTTTTTGAAATATAATGAAGAAGAATTCTCAAAAGCTCAAAATGTAGCCTCAGACTACAATTCTGTACCACTTTATTTGGGAGTAATCCTCACTGAATTCAAAAGAGATTCTCTTGTAAGTAGACATGTTCTAAAGAATCTTGAGCTGCTTAAATTTTTTTTTCTCTCTCTATGCTTAGTCAATGGACAGGTTTGAAACAGATATCGGAATCTCCCTAGAATAAATTATTTAAGAAAATATGATTATGACTGATTTGTTTGACAGATGCCTGTCCTGAAAACATAATATGTTCTGCTAGTGTTTTATTGCATTCAGTTGCCAGTATGAAGATTAACAAACTAATGAGTAAAGTTGCTTCTCCTTTGTTTTCTACATGAAAAGATTCTTGATATAATTAGATTTTTCAGCTTCCACATAACAAGGTGTGGGAGTCCTTCTTGCTTTACTTACACTCCTGTAGTCACTGAAATTTCCAAGATATTTCATTCTGTGCATATGTTCCCATCATTCTTTTCCCCTCTTGGGGTATGCAGTGTTACGCAGAGCTCAAAAAGAGAAGGAAGTAGTAAACTACAGAAATAAGAATGTAGAAAAGAATGAATGAATGAATGAATGAATGAATGAATGAATGAATGAATGAATGAATGAATTCATCCCAGCACTTTTCATTATACCTCTCCATTACCTTTCTATCCTTGTTGACTATCCTTGCTTGGACAGCACCTATATATGCATTTTCTTCCTTTAACTTCTCTCTCACACTGAAAGAATGTTGGATTTAAGCAAAACAACAATCCAAAATATACCTCCAAATCAGTCATGAAGTACTGACAGAAAAAAAAAGTTAAAAGATTTTGGAATGGTCTTCACGGTCTCCACATTTGAATATTACCGAAACTATGTAGGGAGATTACAAGCATGCAATGCATGCAAAGAGATCTAAGAATATTTCCAAGGTAGAAAAAATCAGCAAAACAATTCCTCCAGTAAAGTGG
The DNA here is from genome assembly GCF_059951505.1 of Python bivittatus. Taxonomy (NCBI): domain Eukaryota; kingdom Metazoa; phylum Chordata; class Lepidosauria; order Squamata; family Pythonidae; genus Python; species Python bivittatus. The sequence goes on along the minus strand of NW_028277125.1, from coordinate 41,577,403 downwards.
GATGAAGATCCAAAAGCAAGAAGAGAAAAACTTAGTTGGGCACAGGAAACATTTGGAAGCTGTTATTTTTGCCCAAGGTGGTATTATAAAATACTGACTGGAATGGTGTCTAAATTCCTATACCTGCCATATTCACTGTTTTTGTTATTTTGAATATGGTATACAACTGTACAAATAAATATGTATATATTCTAATTTTCAGAAAGGTGCCTTTATCTTACTAGTAGATGGAGGTTATATTAGCCTCTGTTCAATTTTGCATGCAACTGTATTTCCTCATTCAGCAGTAATGGGAAAATAATTCCTTACATGCAGTGGGTTTTTATACATTGAGTGCTTCCAGTCATTTTACTGATTTTGGATGTGCTCTGCACTTAGGACGTTTAGTATTTAGTAATATATGAAAAGCCATATTTTTCATTGCACATAGAATTTAGAAGCTTTAGCGTAGTGTTGGTAATCCAAAGACCAACTTTGTTTCCTTTCATAGACAAAGGAATAGAATAAATTCCTTCAGAACATTTTAAAATTCTAAAGTCTCCTTCAGGTCAAGTTCTTGTGATTTTATGTACACATCCATGTAGTTTTCTGCTGTTCTCTAGCAGTCTTCTATCCAAACACTAACCAGATCCAATCCTGCTTAGGTTCTGAGCTCAGACAATGTTGGCCAGGTGCTGCCCCAGGCTGAAACTTTTTAAGTTTTATCAATCTGTATTGTTTGTAGATCCTTCTGTTTTTATGTTTTCATGCAGTTTATCATTTATTTCCAATTTCCTGGTAAATTGTTTAGTTCAACTAATACAGATAGACAAAATTATCAATTATCCTATGGAAAGTAAAATGTTGAACAGGTTGCAATGTAACTAGATTAAATTAGCTGCAACTCTATGCATATGAGTGTTTTACAGGGAAGAGGTTCTGTATTGAAATAAATATAATCAGAATTGCACTACACAATCTCTAAATAATTATTTCTTAGTAAAATTATTTTTTTCATGTTCATGTTTTCTTTTAACAAGCTTCTGAATTATATATAGCTTTTTAGGGCTGTAAAACTGTCATATCTTAAAGCTATCTTATATGCTGAAGCCTGCTTGTATAGTTGTTAAGCATTTTTGTTTAAACAAAGAAAGAAGGTAAACTTAAATAAACTTGAATAAACTTAAACCCCCCCAATATCTGTATATATACCCTGTGTGAAAGTCATCAAAGAGCCACTTGATGGAAAATATATCAGTTTGAAAAAGCAAGTTTCAATAACATATTTCATAATTGAAATTGAGGAGCAAACTTGCTATTTTAATCCTTTCTTCTACTCAGATGCTGTTCATTAACTATTGGAATTATTTGAAAATTTCTGGGAAAAAAATGAAGAATATTCCAGATGGCCACCTTTCAGGAATAGGGACTTTCTACACTGAGAATGGGGTTGGACTGGATTACATATAAGATCACTTCCAACTTGCATATTCTATGATTCTATGAAATAAAGTTTATATTTTTTTAATGAATCCTGAATGAGAAGCTTTTTCAAATAAAATTAGGTTGGAGTTCATTAAAATTGATTATTTTTAATGTGTCTATATATCTAAAAAGACAAAAATGATATTAAAATAAGTTAGCTATGTGAGAAAAATATATCTTTGAGTGAATCTTTGGGTGAAAAAGACAAGTTTTTAGAGGCCTCAGATGAATGGGATCACATTAATATGATTGAAACATAAAGGCATGTGGAAGCATCCTTGAAGCTGATGTGAACCAGGCCGGTTGTAAATTCCTTATCACAAACATCCCCATAGCAACCTAGGCATCTGCCCTGAGGGAGGATGCCTTCTTCCTGGCATTTGGCACCTTGAACTAATTTGTGTCTTCTTCTCTGTGACACTATTGTTTTACTAGCAGTTAACAGATAACAGAGGGGCAGAGAGTAACTTGAGAACTATTGCCTATTTAGGTATGCCTGCATCATCGTATGAATATGTATGTGTATACGTTCTTTTTCCCTTCCCCTTCTTGTAGAACTGTATAAATATCAGAACATCCATTTTGCCTGTAGGGGAGTGCCTCCCACTAACTTCTGGTGGGGGTTTTGCTGCTTCTCAATTTGGTTAGATTTTAATTTTTCTGTGTGAAATATTTAACTAACTAACTGTTTTTGCACTGTTAAAAGGCCATGGTGCCGATGTCAAATGTGTTGACTGGCATCCAACAAAGGGGTTGGTGGTTTCTGGAAGTAAAGACAGCCAACAGCCAATCAAATTCTGGGATCCAAAGACTGGCCAAAGCCTTGCTACACTGTAAGTGCAGTTGCAATTGTTGCCTAGTATTTTTGTGCTTTCAACCATGTACACTTCTTCAAATTCTTTGGAAGAAAGGTGGAATACACAGTATTACACAGTAGAAAATGTTTAATGTCCCCATTGATCATACCTTCGGTAAATTACTAGTCTAATATTGTTCAACTATTAACGCAGTCTTTGCCTCTTATAGCCTGATTTTTAATGTAGACTGAGTTTATAGCAGGTAGGGGGAAATAAGATATTGGAAGCCTATGATCTGATCTTCCATCTCCATAAAAGAGGATGATGGGATTACATTGGGACAAAGGTACTGGAAAGGAGTTCATCTTTCTCCACATACCATTTTCTCAATATCATTCTATTTCTCATCCACTTACTAGCTGATGTTTGATGTACTATGGAAAATACACTTGTAAATTATTGGAAAATATGAGGGAGAGTGGTTAGTCCCTGTTCCCTAAGCACCACGGTCCCAATACAATCCCTTTGTCCCTTCCAGGCCAATTTTTGTAAAAAAAAAAAAAAAAAAAGTAGTGCAAAAGTCTCTCAGGAACAAATTAGCATTACTTCACCTCTGTGTCCCCTTTTATCATTGTGTGGAAAGAGTATGCTAAGAGATGCTTGAATCAATAATCTGCCATTGAAAGAAATAATCACATGACAGCTATTACTTCAGTAAATAATGTTTGTTTATGGAAGCATTTATATTGGGGTTTTTCACTTGCTTACTGCTTATACTTTTTAGGAATTTTATCTTGAAAAGGGAAGAGTTGAGTTTCTGCTTACCCCTCCTCTACTATGAGATTAGCAATTCTGACTTTTAGTAAAATAACGAACCTGAACCATTTGAATTAAATAATTTCTTTTAAGACAGCTTATTTTAAATGCTGGAATTTAGATGCTAAATGCTAAATTCTAAGTGAAGCAGTAACTACATTTTGAGCTGCTGTCAGTTTTGTGTAATTGTTACCATATTACAATCTGTATTGTTATTCTTTAATGCAATTTCTTCCAGACACGCTCATAAAAACACTGTGATGGAGGTCAAGCTGAATCTCAATGGCAATTGGCTGCTTACAGCATCTCGTGATCACCTTTGCAAACTTTTTGATATCAGAAATCTGAAAGAAGAACTACAGGTCTTCAGGGGTCATAAAAAGGAGGCCACAGGTTAAAGTTACTTTTCTGTTGGTTGTTTTTGCTTAAGCCCATCCTGAATCATCAAACTGATGTAATTGTAATTCCAGTTTGTATGTTTGTGCAGATAGGTGTGTATGTGTGAAATATAACTGATGCTACTATGTTTAATCATTTGCTTACCTCTGAGTAAAAAGGACATAGAAAATTTAAATTCCAAGTCATACTGTGATATTTTTCTATACCTCCATTGATGCTCATTGCTAATCACTAAACTTCCCTGCCCTTCCCACATGCTAATCCCTGTTCTCCCATGTTGGGCATCAAACCTCAAGATAGATACTGTCATCTCTGACCTAGCACTCTATCAGAAAACAGAAAGTATATGTAGTAATTATGATTTTTTGAATTTGTAATATAGCTGTGGCTTGGCATCCTGTTCATGAAGGCCTTTTTGCCAGTGGAGGGTCTGATGGTTCTTTGCTGTTCTGGCATGTTGGGTGAGTATCTCATTCACCCCTCAGATGTGAAATTGCAGCAGACATTCAGCCTATTTTAATGTAACCTTTTGAAACTGTAGATTTATCTTTGAGGTAATTTTTTAATCTTTCTCATTAGTTCTAAAAAATCTAAGGTAGCTTAACTGGTTTTGGGTGTCATCAGGTGTTAGATAGATTAGTTTTCATTATAAATGTTTCTATTTAACCCTGGTACACATGGAAGGAATTTGACTTTGTATGTTAATTATATGGCAAGATTCGTAAAAACTGAATTTTTTAAAAAAAATCACAACTGAATAAACTTTTCAAGTTTATTGTAAAGGTGAAACAAGTGCTTGTGTACAACAGGGAAAAGAACATGCATTGAATAAGATTATAGACCTTAAGCAGCTGAATAGCAAATTGATTTGGAGGCTTGTTCCAGAATGTTTTCGTTATTTATTTAACTACTGCTTTTTATATGTTTCAGGGTTGAAAAGGAAGTGGGTGGTATGGAAATAGCCCATGAAGGAATGATTTGGAGTTTGGCTTGGCATCCTCTAGGTCACATTCTGTGCTCAGGATCAAATGATCACACCAGGTATTTTGAGTGCAGTATGATGCTTGGCATTTTTTTGATCCCAAGAACATTTCTCTCTTAATTAACAGCCATCATCATCATCGTCGTCGTCGTCCTCTCTTTTTCAAGAGAGAAAACGAAGCACATTTAATCTTATAAGGTCGGTGAAAAATAAAGATGGCAATTAGAAAAAATTATAATTAGGTTTGAACTGTGGAGTCCCAGAGAAAAGGTGGCGTACATGCATATATAAGTTTTGAACTATTTAAATATTTTTTATTAATTTTAGTCAAAGCCACTCCAGTTATACACATACTGTAGTCAGCTGCAAACATCTAATTATGACAGTTTATATTTCAACTATAATTGGAAATAAAAGATTTTTAAGTTTGAAGAAAAAATTGTCATCTACATTATTGAAATCTCTGGGCCTCCTTCTTACCAGATTAATGAAAAAAGAAAATAGCAATTTCTCACAACACCCTCAAAAATAGTAATGCAAATCCACATTTTTAGTATGTTTATTATAGAATCTCACTTGCTTATGTTTAAATTTAGCCAGTTTATTTTACATTATTAATATTTGTTTTTTATTATGCTGGTATTATTCATACTTAAAGATTGGATATAAATATTTTAATAAATATATGTTAGGGTATCTAAACAAATGCATTTTATATAACATGAGATGGCATAAATAAAGGTAGGAAACACATCTATGGATGGTGAACAGATTTCCACCATTTTAAGATGTATAAATACCTACTCCTTCTTCTAGGGAATAGGTATTTTCCATCTGCTCTGTGTATAAGCAACTGACCATCCAATTTCATAGCCATCATAGTTTGAAGTTGCATAGTAGAAAACTGTAGAAACCAGCTTCCATTCCTATTGATGTGCTTCTTGTTCTTTTCCGTGAAGGATAGTGATGAGTCATCCGATGGCTACAAAAGGTGCACAGTTGTGTCAACAGACACAACACTGATCATATGCTCCTGGGGATTGTGGTAAATACGTGAAGTTGTACAAGCCAAACCCTTTGCCTGCCACATGCCTCCAGAAAGACTTTTGGAGATATCCCCAATAGTGCATTGTTGTGCATTAACTTGCTGACCATTTCAGCAAGAAAGGTGAAGATTACAGCAAAAATGAATAGAAAATGAAGAAATAGAGGTGAAGATCTATGACTGAATTGGTCCTGCCAGATGGAGTTTGTGGGCATGCATGCTATCTGGAACAAAACGAGACCATAATTGAGGAAGGGAGCTTCCCTCCACCACTGGAACTAACATCAGAATCTTCTCTAGCCCTGCCTCTGAAGCAGGAGAATACCCTGGCTCCACTGTAGGATGCTGATGCTGATGATGATGACGATGACAATTATGATTGATTGGTTTATTTAATCTTCAGAAGGGACAAAAGAGAAGATATTATCATGTAGTTTTATTTTGACAGCAAATTCTGGACCCGGAATCGACCTGGAGATAAAATGCGAGACCGGTATAACTTGAACCTGCTTCCAGGAATGTCAGAAGATGGAGTGGAATATGGTATAGTTATTTATTGCGTGTATAACATATTATAATGGTTTAAGGTGTTGGATGTGGACTAGGAAAACTCACCCAGGTCCAAGTCCCTACTTGATGTGGAGTCACTGGGTGATTTGGCACCATTTACTTTCAGTCCAGTCTATATTACTGGGTTGTTGTTGTCGTGGAGGGAAGGTGAGGAGAGACCTCCATGATACCTTGAGCTCCCAGAGAAAAGGTGGCATACATGCATTTATAAGGGCTGTGCAGCAGTTCAGATTCAAATTGGAGTACACATGATCACAGACATTATGTCTGTTGGCAACTTTTTAAATCAAATGTACCCTTTCCTTGGATCATGTCACTGCCCCTCATAAGCCCAGGAAAGATAATGTTTTGCTGACAAGTGCTATATGTGCATCCACGCACATTCCAAATCACTCTTTCCCTTTCAACTCTGGAACACAAAACGTCCCTATCCTATATTCTTTTGCCAAACAATTTAAGATGATGTACAGTCCCTTCATGTTTCCCTCACAGCAACCTTGTGTTATGTTACAATCCCAAGTCAACAGTTCTAGTCTAACATAATACTGGCTTTCATGGTCATTAGTATAGGAGTGACGAAAGTCTGATATTGCAGGAGGAAAGTCATATTAGTCTATAGTGATAAAAAAACCAAGAGTGTGGTAGCACCTTTTCTGACTAAGAAATATTATTAAAAGGCGTAAGTTTTCAAGAGCTGCAAAAGACTGATATGCAACAGTGTCAGAGATCATGCATTTTAACAGCATTGTCTCCTTTGCTGTTTTTCTTTGCTATTGCATTTCTTTTTATTAGGTTTTATAGTTTAATTCAGCACAGTATAGAAACTGTGGTGATTGCTATTTAATCAGTTTCAATTGTAAAATCTGTAGCATTTTAAATTCCCAGCGTTTGTTCCATTCTTGTCAACATAGTCCACCCAGTATAGAATCTTGAGAAGGAGACATTCATTTTCTTCAGTATTTCTCTCTCATCATCTCAATCGATACTAATGTTATAGAAAATAAATATGTTCCAAGGCAAGCATGTTTTACCTGATAACTGTATTTTTTCCTTTCTAGATGACCTAGAACCCAATAGTCTTGCAGTGATTCCAGGGATGGGAATTCCTGAACAATTGAAACTAGCCATGGAACAAGAACAGATGGGTAAGAGAGAAATCATGCAGCAATAATATAAATACATTTCTGGAAATATATTACTTGAACACAGTGAAATATTACTGCTGAATAAACATGGATGACATTATATTGCCATATCTGAAAATGATTTTTTCTGAATAATAGGAACTGGGCAAATTCTTCCTTTTTCTTTTGCCATCTTATTTGGGTGGAAAAAATGTGATGTGTAAAACTACAGACCTGATTATTTCAACCTGTTTTTGAAGGGAAAGATGAGACAAGTGAAATTGAAATGACTATCCCAGGATTGGACTGGGGTATGGAGGAGGTAATGCAAAAGGACCAAAAGAAAGTACCACAAAAAAAAGTTCCCTATGCAAAACCAATCCCCGCCCAGTTTCAGCAGGTTAGTAACAATATGATACCTTAAATAATTTGATTGAAATGAGTTTTGTACTTTGTCACATTGGTGCTTAATAATTATTTCACAAGCCAGTACCTATTAGAATATAAAAAACAGGTGCATGCTAATGAATGAATCTTGATAAAATAAAAGACACAGCTAAACTGAACATCCATACCTAAAACACAGTATTATTGATTTAGGCCAGTTTCATTAGGCCTTTAGCTGCACTGTTCTTATATGGATCAAATAATGCAGTGGATTTCAGTTCTTGAACCTCTTTCAACATTTATCTGCCTACCTCCAAACTCTGTGTTTCAAAAAATTCTAGCTTGCATTCTAAACTACTTTATCTGTACAAAACTTTTCAGAACACACAAAATATATGCCATATAGATATCTGACAAATCCCAAACTATTTGTTATTAATCATTGCATTTGTATCCTGCCCTTTCTTTTGACAGTTGAGGCAGTACACATGGGGGTGGGCTTTGTTTTAATTTCACAATAGCAACCCGATGAGGTAGGCTGGGTAAAGAGAAGTCATCCAATCAACTTTGGGAGAACTCAGGGCTTGAAACTGGGTCTCCCTGATCCAAGTCTAATGCCATAATCCCTACCCCAGTTGTCTCAAGTCCTAAGGCTCTTTGTATCCTATAATTTTTAATTATGATTTTAAAAGAAATTGATCAGTTTCAATTTTGAGAGAAATAATGACTTTAAACTGTAAGAATCCACACATTCTTTCTGGAATTTTTGGCTGACATAATTTGGATTTTGCCAAAGTTTTGTTCCATCATCCATCAACATCCTTAGCATGGTACCAAATTGTAGAGACCCAGACAGAGTTTCTGTGACAAATACAGTCCTAGCCACTAGAGAATAAAATGGGGAAAGTATTACAAGATAAAAATTTTAAAGAGTTATTGATCTCTCATAAACAGGGTTTTGTTTTTTGTTTTTGTTTTTACTAAGGAACCCCCAAAGTATCAGGAGGCTGCAATATTTCATTGTATTTCAAAATTTTTCTCAGCACTCAGTAATACATAATTAATTTACTAATCTCAGTAGAATATGTAATATCAGTATTAGTATAACCAAAGCATTTATTATCCTATTTAGGCTTGGATGCAGAATAAAGTTCCTATCCCTTCACCAGCTGAGCCCCTGAATGATCGAAAGGAAGATCTTAAATTAGAGGAGAAAAAGAAGACACAAGCAGAGATAGAGCAAGAAATGGCAGCGCTTCAGTACACTAATCCACAGCTTCTGGAGGTATGTAAAGAAAAGCAAGATTAGTCATTAGCATTCTTGAAAGTATCTATATCACACTAAAAAAAAGAAAAAAGCAGTAAGGATGCTGGTTTAAAAAAATAAATAATTGCTATTATTTTGAATTGATTGGATGAGAGATTGCCCAGAAATATAGATCAAAACCTTTGGAAGAAGAATAGAGTCCTTAACTAACAATAATTAATAAATGGATGCTGCTTATTTATTGGGTGAATAAACGAGTACTGCTCCTGACAACTACCTTTTGTTATGTTGTACAATTGTAATGTTCGGCCAGATATTGTAATCCCTTCCCAGTCAGTTTCTTTATTTTGTTCCAGTTGAAGCAATGATTAAAAATAAAAACTACAACTCGAAATATCTGTTTCCATTTGTTCCTAATAATTTTAGGCATATGTGTGACTACATTGCTTTTTTTCTACAGCAACTGAAGATTGAGAGGCTTGCACAGAAGCAAGCAGAACAGAGTCAACAGCAGCCTCCTCCAGGAGGACCTGTTCATGGACCCCAGCATTTTCCAGGACAAGGACCAATGTCTCAGGTGCCTCAAGGATTTCAGCAAGCCCATCCACCTCAGCAGATGCCAATGAATATGCCTCAGATTGGACCACCAGGGCCACAAGGACAGTTCAGGCCTCCAGGACCTCAAGGACAAATGGGACCCCAAGGTCTTTCTTTACACCAAGGAGGCGGTGGACCACAAGGGTTTGTTGGTCCTCAAGGACCTCCACAAGGACTTCCAAGACCTCAAGAACTTCATGGACATCAAGGAATGCAGAGACATCCTGGTCCTCATGGGCCCATGGGTCCTCCAGGTCCACCAGGTAATACTGGACCTCAGGGTCACTTAGGCCCACAAGGACCACCTGGGTCTCAGGCTCACTTAGGTCAGCAAGGTCCACCTGCACCACAAGGCCATTTAGGTCCTCAGGGGCCACCTGGTGGTCAGGGACCACCTGGCCCAAGGGGGATGCAAGGACCCCACGGAGTACAAGGAGCTCAAGGGATGCAGGGTCCTGTGTCCCAAGGACCCTTGATGGGACTTAATCCAAGAGGCATGCAGGGACCTCCAGGACAACGGGAGAGCCAGGGTCCTGGTCCACAGGGAATGATGATGGGTCATCCTCCACAAGAAATTAGAGGACCTCATGGTTTGTTGGGGCATGGCCCCCAGGAGCTGAGAGGTCCTCCACCTCAGGGTTCAATGATGGGACCTCCACAGGAATTGCGTGGGCCACCAGGTACACAAGGACAACAAGGACCTCCACAAGGTAATATGGTAGCACCTCAAGGAAATATGCAAGGGCCACCTGGGCCTCAAGGACAACAGAATCCTTCAAGGGGGCCCCATCCTTCCCAGGGTCCTCCACCTTTCCAGCAACAGAAAACTCCTTTACTTGGTGATGGTCCTCGGGCCCCATTTGGTCAGGTATGTATGGGAGGGGTAATTTTTCTTGCATAATATTCTGTCAGGAAGAAAATTATATCAATTCAAAATATATAATCTATGTTATGAGGTAACTTAATTATCTAAAAAAGCAATAATTGGGCCACCAGGTCCAGTTGAAAACAGTGTATGAATATTTTTGTAACTTCAGTACTAGCAAAGTTAACTGGAATTTAAGGTGCAAAATTTAGGTTTCAAAGTCTCAAAATGTGGATTTTAAACATGGAGTTGTAAAAATGGAGCTCACAGCTATGTAAAGCACATTGCTAAGGGAATTCCAAATAATAACTATTTTGTTTCACTGACCATGACAACATCATTTGCTGTTCTAAGCAAGAGAGAGAGTTAAACCTCCAAAGATTAGGAAAATCCAGATCCCTGTTCATCAAGGGTTTTTTAAATTTCAATATGTAATTGTTTAATTTATCTATGTCCAGATGAATCATTAGTATATTTTTAAGCTTGTTTTGTACTAGTCCTCACTTAATGATGTTAATTGGGACCAGCAACTCTGTTGCTAAGCAATGAGCTCATAAAGTGCAATGTCATCTGACAGCGGTTGCAGCAGTTCCAGTTGCTGTCATTAGGTGAATCCCTCATGGTTGCAGCATCCTACAGTCACATGTTTGCCATTTGCAACCTCCTGTTGGCTTCCCCTTTGATTTTGCGTGTCGGAAGCTGGCAGTGAAGCAAATGGCGATCATGTGACTGTGGGATGCTGTGACCGTCGTAATTGTGAGGTGGTTGCCAAGCGTCCAAAGTGTGATCACACGACCGTGGGGACATTGTAATGGCCACAGTTACGAGGAACAGTTGTAAGTCCCCTTGTTCAGCACTGTCATAACTTCAAACAGTAGCTGAATGCCTGGTTGCTGAATGAGGACTACCTGTATTTGCATGTTGTTTGTATAGATAACAAGTACAGTATATTAAAAGCTCCTGTACTTTTAAAATCATATCGGAACTAGCATTTTCGCATGAATAGCTTGTTGTGCAGAGTACAAGAAAGTAATATAAGCCTAAATTCCTTCTTCTGGTAATCTTTTTCTAAGGGGGAAAAATACACCATTCCTCTGAATCTGGCCACTGTATTTGTGCAGATATTTATTTATTTATATATATATATCACTTTTATATAGCTGCCCATCTCACACAAAGTGAGATATGTATAATTCCCTAAGTTTCTATTTGATCCCTGAATCAAGAAAAGAAAAACCTTAGCACATTCAATTTAGGGGACAGTTAAGAAGGTATTTATTACCTCTTTGGATTTTGTTTGTTGGGTTTCAATTTAACCCAGGGAGTTAGCAGTACAGAGGCTACTATGCATGGCATCCCTGTTCTCCAAATTAAAAATTAAAAAAAAGATTAAAAGACAAATAGCAAAAACTTCACAAGAGAGGCCAATCTAGAAAGATCTTTCTATACTCATGAGATCTCATGAGTTTGGGGGCATGGTTTAATTGTTTTAAAAAGTGTGTGTGTGTGTGTGTGTGTGTTTAACTAAAGCATCTTGTGGTATCCACAACATTGCATGAAATTGTATGATAGTACTTATCTCTTGTGGAACTCTTACTTAATCAAAAGTTTTTTCTACCACCATCATCATTAATTGTATATGTGCGTGTGTGTGTGTGTGTGTAAATATATATGGAACAGCAATGCCTAGCCACTGAAAAGGCATTGATAATATTGAACATTGTATGTGAGGGCAGGAGTGGTTGGCAACATCTCACGATGGCAATATACATATTGGGTTATATATAATTGCATGTTTTTTACTTTGTGATCCTTGCATACCTTATTATTCAGGAGAACATCCATATGGAGAACATGGCATCAGAGTTTAAATAATTTATGTTTCTTCTTTACCAGCACAAATTTAAATGGCTATATAGTACAGTGCTTCAGGTTTGACTGAGAAAAAGTGCCTCAGAAAGTGCAAGAGCATGAATTCAGCAATTCATTAAAGCAGCTGTGTCTTTCTCTAAGGATTCCATGACTGTGATGAAATTTCTGCTGCAGCTGGGTATTCCTGGAAGCAGACATAGCTGAATTAATGAGTCGCAACAGGTGTTGCATTCTGAAACATCTCCTCCCAATTGAATCTGAAATACCATGCAATCCTACTATGTAAAGAATGCTACGGTGTATATTATTTTACTGGTTATTCGGTTTTATAAATGTCATAGAAGTAGTAATATAGTCACATATTCATGATGAGAGGATATTGAAAATCAGAAATACTTATCTCATGATAGGAAAATAGACAGTATAGAATTAACTCATCCTCTGATTCAGGAGTCCTCTATGGCATATAGCACATTTTAAGCTCTATGATATATGACACTTTTTACCAGCCCTCTTGATATTTAAGTATAGCCACCAAATTCTACTTCATTGCATCAGCATTAGCAAATTTTGGCACCAGTGCAATATCCTGACAGTTTTTATTGAGCTGCTTGGAAATAATCTCCCTTGTTCCTGAATGATTTGAAAAATAAATTAACAAATTTCAGCCAACCAAAATAGCATGAATGTTGTAAGTCTTATGGATGGCTGTGATATTAAGTTAAATTTAAGAAATAAAGTTTAGAATCTGTTCATCTTTTTTTTTCCAAGTCCCCCACTTGATTACTGTAGGACAGGTTTCTACAACTTGTAGAGGGGAAGGGGACACACTGATAAATTAAAAACCATTGCAGGCTGCAAAGAAATACCTAGCACGCTGATCAGCTGTTTGATGGCTAGCAGAGCTGGTGCTAGCGATGATACCAAGAAACGTTGGTGGCACTTGGCAGTGCATATTTTGGGGGGACTGAATTTATTGACTTTTTAAAAAGTGCTTGTGTACTGCACAAGGCTGCTTGGCTTGTTGTACAGGCCTGCTCTAGGATCTAGGATGATTTATTGCTTGGGAAGCATATTACTTTGTTGCGTTATTCAAGGACAAGAAAAATCATTTCACTGTACTGTGACACTGTTTTCCTCTTATATGCACAGACCCATACAGAATTAGGCTCATTGTGCTTATGGTGCCCATGTAGAATAGTATATATTCTATATAGATGGCCTCTCAAAACTTTTTTTTTTAATGTTTACTTTTTTCAGCTTATCTTTCCCTTACTGAATATCTGAATTTCACAGTACTACAATGTTGTGTTCTTGTTCTTTGTATTATAATTATAGCTGAAGTTATTCTAAAACTTACAGGGAATACCTTTCCAAAAGGGGATGTTGGTTTGGGTTTGCCTTTAAAATCAGAGGAATAGTTAACTGTATCCTATCTTTCAGGTATTAGAGAGTTTCATGGTAAGTTAAATTTCTTGTTTCATTTATATTTCATCTCACTTAAATTAAACTTGCAGGAAGGACAGAATCCAGGTCCTCCCCCATTGATACCAGGATTGGGGCAGCATGGAGGGCCAGGACGTCATGGCCCTCACAACCAAGGACCTGGTTCTAGTAAAGGTAATTAAATACAGAGTTTGTTCAGAATGGATGACACAAAGCCCTCTTAAAATCTTATAGTAGCAGGAAATAAATGAGCTAGACTGTTCATATAACCTTCAGAACCATGAAAAATAATACATTGGTGCTTCTCATGTGCCATTCGGGGATATTCTAACACATAATATCTTGAATTATGACCTGTAACAAATCTAGCACTGTTGATACTTAACTGCGTGTTTGTTTGTTTATAAAATTTATATGCGTATAAACTTAATAATAAATAAAAATAAATAATAAATAATATCTTGAATTGTGACCAGACAAATCTAGCACTGTAAATACTTAACTGTGTGTTTCAACTAACTAGCTCTGACTAATAGTTGAACAGCAGTATTATGAATGAAATTGTCTTCTGGGAAAGCCTCTCATAACACAGTCTTTATTATAACATCTCAGAAGACATAATAAATGGTAACAGGATGATAAGGTAACCAGTAGAATGAAAAAAAGGAATTGCCAGTATAGGTTGCTTTCAATGGGATATGCTTAAAGAAAGGTTTTCCCATAATTTCAACAAGGAATGATGTTTGTGGTTCTAACTCAGGTAGCTTAACTGGTCATATAGCATGCATTATAGCAGAGGTTTAGAAATTGTGGATTGCAACTCCCTGAGGGGTTGGGAGCAAATCTGAGCATGATTCCACTCTGCCTGGTTATAGGTGGCCTTCACTGAGCTGCTTGCATTGGACCAGTCTATAAACAAGATTTAGGTGCCAGGGCTCTCCTTCATGGCCTTTATGCTCAGAGAACTGACTCCTGTCACAGCCCAAACCCGCTTCTGAGCACTGTCAAAAGCAACCTAGTCAGGATTGAGTCAGAGTCTCCCCCCATTCCAAGGTCAGCACTCTGGGTGTCACAGTAGATCCTGGCACTGAGCCTGCATGCATGTACTAGGTATCCCAAGTGTTGCATCTCTTCAGCATCTTTCAGAACAATGCCTTGTGATGGGAGGCCAATCTTCTTGGGCTGCTTGGAGTAGGCACACAGGTTCAGGACCAGGACCAGGACCATCCTCAGGAACAAACCCAGGAAGACTTCCCCTTAGAAGAGGGCAAAGGCAAGACTTGGCGAGAGTGCCTCAATCTTGCCCAGATCACATTGGACAGGGCTCACGACTAGATTGAGGCTGACGCAGGAGTCAGTGCTGTGACTGCAAAGGCTGTTGAACCATAGCCTCAAGAGCACGTTCTGATATCAGTCCAGCTCTGAATATACATGCCTGACTTACAAACAGCTGGATCACTCCAGACTGCTTTCCCATTCTTCCTGGAGAAGTCAACAGCCAGGAAGAGTTATGAATGCTAATACTACTGTATTATAAGGTTACAGTAACAGAATCTTGCAAGTCTGAATGCACTTCCCCCCTTCTTACCTTTATTTTCATGAGAACTAGGGAGGATCATGTCTGAGATGCTTACTCAAATTACATTTCTGCCCTGGGCTCAGATTTCATTTATCTGATCCTTGCCTTGATTGTGGCTCTTCTTCCTGTCCTTCAAAGTTATTCCTACTGCCCATTACAGTTACACAAGTTAATTAATTATTTTAATTAATTGTGGTCATGACACCACAAAGTTTGAGAACATCTGCATTATAGGAAACCTTATAGTTTTAATATTTGGCTGATTATATTGCAATGTCAACGACAACAACAACTTTTAACATCCTCAAACAACAACATCTGCCTATCCCTGGTCCTTGGGAAGGACTTGATAGGTGGATAAAAATGCCAAATCTAGTCTAAACATCTGGCCAACTGATCAACAATAATAATTTTAAAAGAAGTTGTTTACCCATCGCAAATACATGAAATCTGAAAACAGAAATAATAATCTGCTATTACAAATCAAGTCCAAAGAGAAGAGGATATCTAAAAAGAATGCACCAGTTCTGGAAAGAACAACATTCAGAATCAGAAATAACAGAACAGAGGCTAGCAGATCAATGTCAATTTATAATATGAAATGAAGTATTCACAGAAGTAGAATTGAAAGAACTGCAAAGATCTACCCAGGGCAAAGAAGTCAAAGCCTTGCCAGAAGTAGCTCAAACTGCACAGGCAAACCAGGGGGAGTCGGCAGTAGAGGAAGCCAGTATACCTATTGAATTGTTTTCATTCCCAAACCAGACACCATCTCCTCTGCCTCCTCCTCAGAAAGAACTAAGCCCTCTAACTAAAAAACAAGAGGAATTAAAACAAAGAATAACTGAGCATATAGAACAGCACAAAACAACAGAATAAGGTTGCCTGCATTGAGTTTGTTATAAAGAAACAGCTAGTACAAGTATTAAAAGATGCCAATACTGTAATATCAAATATAAACACCAGCTCACTGCAAGAAACAAACCAACTAATGTATAGCACAGGTGCAGTTTATAACTGAATACCTTGGATGCAAAATCAACAAACAAGAAAAAAAGCCAAACAGCGTGCCACCAAAATGGAAGATCAGGTTGGAAAATAAGATCAGCATGCTAAGATCAGATGTAAGCAAGCTAGAACAGATGAAGGAAAAAAAGCTGAAGAACAAGAAGGCCAAAGAATACCTGATCAAGAAATATCACCTAGAAACAAGTTCAAAGAAGCACTGGAGCAGCAAATAAACAGCCATAGCCAAGAAGATCAGTAAATACAAAGTTCTACCAATCCATCAATGGAGAGACTGCAATGAGCCAGTCAACACCTAACAAAGAAGAAACAGTGCAGTTCTGGGCACAGCTATGGGACAACCCAAAGAAATACAGCAAGAATGCAGCTTGGATAAAAGAGGTGGATAAGAATAAAAAAGAAGCTGAAATGAGAGAACTTGTAATGACAGCAGAAATGGTGGAGAAAGGGGCAAGGAAGATCAAGAATTGGTCCATCAGGTGAAGATGAACTGCATGGTTTTTGGTTGAAACATCTGACTGGTCTCCACCCACTCATTGCCAGGCAGTTTAACAACACACTGCAAGGAGATGAAATTGAAGATTGCTTAACATCTGGCAAAACCTACCTGATAATGAAAGACCCAATGAAAGGGGCAGCACCAGGCAACAACAGGCCAATTACCTGTTTACCAACAACTTTCAAATTGCTAGCTGATGTGGTAGCTGACACAATCCAACAGCATCTAGTTGAAATGAGCTCTTTCCACCTGAGCAGAAAGAAAACCGCCCAAACATCAGAAGGACAAAAGATCAGCTCCTAATTGACAAGATGGTTTTGGAAAACTGCAACAGAAGGAAGACCAACTTGAATGTAGCTTGGATTGATTACAAGAGGCATTCAACTCCCTGCCACATGATTGGATAATCAAGTGCCTAGAAATAACAGGAGTCAGTAGAAACATCAGAAATTTTGTGTAAAGATCAATGGCACAATGGAAGACACAATTGCAGGTCAATGGTGATAGATTGGGAGAGGATAATATCAAAAGAGGAATGTTTCAAGGTACTCACTATCACCACTACTGTTTGTCATTGCATTGATTCTTCTGTCAACAATACTGAACAAGTCAGGCCATGGCTATCAAACATCAAAAACATCTGGCAGGCTATCCCACCTCCTTTACATGGACTATCTGAAGTTGTATGGAAAATATAAATAAATAAAAACACCATCTGAAATAGAATCACTGCTCAACACTGTCTGAATATACAGCCAAGATATTGCAATGGAGTTTGAACTGGACAAATGTGCCACCCTTACCATCAACAGGGGAAAAATAGTGAAAACTGAAGGAATCAAGATGCCCAATGGAAATAACATCAAGAATCTGGATGAAGAAGATCACTACAAATACCTGGGCATCCTTCAAGCTGACAATATCAAGCACATTGAAGTCAAGAAGAAGGTTAGTAGTGAATACATCATGAAACTGAAGAAGATCTTAAAGTCCAAACTCAGTAAAGGAAATACCATCAAGGCATTTAACACTTGGGCAATTCCAGTCACTAGATACATAGCTGGTATAGTGGACTGGACTCAAGCAGAACTGGAAGACCTGGATAGGAAGGCCAGAAAAATAATGACAATGAATCATGCCCTTCATCCACGCAGCAACATTGACAGACTCTACTTACCAAGGAGCATAGGTGGGTATGGAATGTTGCAAGTACACCAGACAGTTGAAGAAGAAAAAAAGGGCATTGGAAGAATATCTGAAGGACAGTGAAGAAGATGTACTGAAGCTAGTACACCATGAAGGCTTACTGAATACTGAAGAGACCAAAGTACCCTACAAGAAAGACCAAATGAAGGATAGAAAAGAGACATTGCAAGGCAAAGTATTACATGGCCAGTACACAAAAAAACTTCAGGCAAAGCAGATAACAGCAAGACCTGGCAATGGCTAAAAGCAGGAAAGTTGAAGAAAAAAAAACAGAGGGCCTAATTCTGGCTGCATAACACTGAGCCTTAAGAACAAATGCATACAAAGACAGAATTGAGAAGACAGCAACAGACAGCAAATGCCGCCTCTGCAACTAAGCTGAAGAAACAGTGGACCACCTAGTCAGCTGCTACAAGAAAATTGCACAGACTGACTACAAACAACGGCATAACAAAGTAGCAACAATGGTGCATTGGAATATCTGCAAGAAATGCCATTTGCCTGTAAGCAAGAACTGGTGGGACCACAAACCAGACAAAGTAATAGAAAATGAAGAAGCTAAAGTGCTCTGGGACTTTAGAATTCAAACAGACAAGCACCTGCCACATAACACCCCAGACTTAACAATTGTTAATAAGAAAGACAAAAAAGTCTGGATAGTAGACACTGCAATACCTGGAGACAGCAGAATAGACAAGAAAGAACTGGAAAAAAATCACAAAATACAAAGACCTGCAAATAGAAGTAGAACAACTGTGGCAAAAGAAAGCAGACAGTACCAATATTAATAGGCCTTGGTGCAATCCCAAAACATTTGGAGCACTACTTGAACACCATCAGCATTGACAAAATCATCATCAATCAATTGCAAAAGGCACCTTTACTTGAAACAGCTTACATCCTGCAACGACACCTTTAACACCATCAGACAACATCTGCCTATCCCAGGTCCTTGGGAAGGACTTGATAGGTGGATAAAAATGTCAAATCCAGTCTAAACATCTGGCTGACTGTGCAACCAACAGTAATAATTAGAGATTATAAACAATCAGGAATATGGATTTGTACAATCTTTCAGTTTTTATAAATTTTATATATGTCTGCCTTATGAGATTTTGGGTAACCGACAGAGCCATAAGTAGCTTGCTGTTGACCCTTCAAAGTAGTCCAGACCAGGAAACCAAAATAATGAATACTAATACTACTTTTATTGTAAGGTTACTGTAACAGAATCTTGCAACTCTGAAAGCACTTCCCTCCTCCCCTGCCTCTTCATTCCAGAGAACTAGGGAGGGTCAATTCTGAGATGCTTTCTCAAATTATATTTCTGATTTGGGCTCAGATTTTATTTATCAGACCATTGTCTAGGCTGCAGCCCTTCCTCTTGTCTCAAGGTTATTTTCACAGCCCATTACACTTGCCTTTAACAGCTGGGAGGGGTTTTTTTTTCATAAAACTGTACACAAATACATCTTCAATGGACTGAAAAATTATTTTAAATATTTCAGATATGTTTCATTTATTTTTAAGGTGATTCTCGTGGTCCACCAAACCATCAAGTTGGCCCACTCTCAGAAAGGAGACACGACCAGAATAGTGGTGGTCCAGATCATGGCCCTGAAAGAGGCCCCTTCCGAGGTGGTCAAGAATGGAGTGATGGTAGAGACAGTAGGGGGATGCCAGACAGGAGGGCACCTCATTCAGATTTCCATGATGACTTTGATCGACCAGATGAATTTCGTGAAGACTTTCATCCAGACAAGCGATTTGGGCACCGTTTACGCGAATTTGAGGGAAGGGGAGGTCCACCTCAAGAAGAGAAATGGAGAAGAAGTGGTCCAGGCCCTCCTTTCCTTCCTGATCACAGGGAATTCAATGAAGGAGATGGTAGGGGTCCAAACCGTGGACCACCTGGGCCATGGGATGGACGTAGACCTTCAGATGAGCGATTCCCTCATGATCCAGAGGATACACGATATCGAGGAAGAAGAGATGAAAAGTAAGAATTCTAATTATTTTTTGACTGAAAATTAAGAAAAACTATTCTCTCCTGTTTCTTATTTAAAGAAAGGTATTTAATTCTAATAAATGAACTAATTTAAATATTTGTACATATTAAAATTCCTATGCATAAGTGTCTATCAGATCAATATTAAAATGAAATTATGAAAATTGGGAACAGAATTAATAGGAATACAGATCAGTCCCTTAGTTAGAATGCAAGGAATTATTTTAGCTATAAGTTAGAGGCCTAACAATCAGACCTGTAATTATTATTTGCTTCTTTAATCTGTAACCCTCTTCCGTTTCTCAGCTGATGAAGTTGTGCCTGTTGAACTTTCTAGAATTAATAATGGAAAAAAATATGCAATTAAACTGGTATCAGGGTGAAGATGTTCTCCTTCAAACTACACTGGCAATAGAATACGTAAATTTAAACTATGAATAGATTTTAGGATGAATTCTTTTGAAAGAATGCTTCACTGAAGTCTTGATTTTGAGATAGCTATAGATACACTGTATAAATAAAAATAATGACATTAGCAATAATTCAGTAATATTCTAAACAATAATCCTATGTCTTCAGAATATTGGAAAAAATGAGCTCACTGAGACATTTACATTTACTTAAGCATAAACTCTACTCTTGAAGATACCGGGCTGTATTTTATTAAAACCTGCATACCAAAATAGAAACATTTGTTTATAGCTTGGTAATGAAAATGGTATAATGACTGAAGCTTTATGAAGCGTTTTTTTGTTTGTTTGTTTTTTTGGTCCCCATTTTCTTTCATTTTCATTTTCACTCTCTGAAACAGCTGGCAAGATTTAGGTTTACTAAGTGTATCAATTCCAATACAGCTGCAAGCTTTAATTGATTGGTATTAGAGGTGGGATACCAGTTAAGTTAGCCAAATATCGTTAAGTGAGTTTAGTTGAAATGAAAAGTTCTTGCATTTAAAATAGCAACTGTTACACTGTTGCAGAAATAATAGAATAGTAAAAAAAAAAAAAAACAGTAGAAATAATTGGATTATCTTGTTCCCAGCTCTACAGAAGTCAAGGCAATATTTTATGCTCTCCCAGAAAATTTGTACAGCATTCACTCTTGTTTAGTTTCTTTTAGACATACAGGAACAATTTAAGGAAGCCAGTTTCAGAAGGTAGCCTGAAGCAAATAGAAACATGATGTTTCTGTTAAGTAGCTACTACCCAGGTGTTAAGCCTCATACCCTCTTGCCTATTCTGTTTGGATTTGTGGCCTCCCTAAGATCTTGCATGGTGCTTTGAGTAGATTCATTTTTGAACTGCTAGTTCATTTTTGCCAGGTGCTTTGGAAACCACACAAATTCTTTAGTTCCGTTCACATGTGTTTAGAATACAAATCATGTTCTGAGGTTCCAAACTGTGCAACAGGGAACCTATGGCTTACAGCTACTTTTTCACTTTAGTTTTCCATTCATACAACTTTCATGAAGCTGAGTATTCACAAATTCACTTCTCTATTTATACAACAATAATTTTTTTGGTTGACTTGGATATCATAACCAACTATAGTTAGCATAAATCATACTTTACAAATTTTGAATCTGGTTTGCTGTTCAGTTGCCAGTTCATTTGGCATTATTTGTCAACAGATAACCCACTATAGTTCTTACCTGTAATTTGTTTTTTTTAATCAGTCATAATACTGAACCTTTTTTTTTCTGGCAGGCAGGGTGGTACCACAGTGGCCTTCCTTGTGATAATAAATGTCAGAGGCTAATAAAACTGTGCGGTTGAGAGAGAGAAAACGGGAGCATAATACAGATGGACTTTGAATGTTCACATGTTTGAACCCGTTTTGGCTAGTTTCTTTGCTGCAATTAGGAATATGCCATTTCCCCAAATGTGATTAAAAAGAATATTAAACATTAACCTTATCCCCTTTCCACCATGGATAGATGATTTACACTTCGTCCAGAGTTTTCAAAAGGTACCTTCATGAGTGTTATGTAGTATATGAATGTACTGAATTTGATTAGTTAATTAATTGGAACTCACATGATCAAACATATTTGTTGCAAAGTCACTTTGTGACTTTAACAGAAAGTTCTGATTTCTGTCAGTCACAAAGTAAATAGTTGTTCATAATATCTACATTTGATTTTAGCCAAAAGGCTGAGAAGCCTTTCCAGCTTAATAATGTCATCCTATTGCAGTGTTTCAAAGTTGAATTTTTTAAAGAAATTTTAATTTTTAATTGAACATAACCATTATCAGCATGGACTTCTACATAATGCAATATTCTTACTTTGTTTGCTGTAGCTTTAGGAGAGGCACACCCTCAAGACATGAAGGCCGAGGACCAAGAGGAAGAGACAGTTTTCCTGGACCTGATGATTTCGTGCCAGAAGAAAATTTTGACTCATCAGAGGAAAATGCAAGGGGAAGAGATCATGGTGGTCGGGGAAGAGGTCGGGGTACTCCAAGAGGTATAGTTCATGTTCAGTTGAGGATAACATGTGATATAGTTCACATTTTTCTAAGCATTTCTTGTACTTTGTAATATCCCTTGTTTTTATTTATGCAGGGGGACGAAAAGGTCTCCTCCCCACTCCAGATGAGTTTCCTCATTTTGAAGGCCGAATGGATGGAAATCGAGAACCAGGTGAATATCTTAGTTATGCTTGACTGAGCACCACTGAATATTAGTGTTCACTCAGTTTTCCACTTGCATCCTAATACTACTTTCACATTACTTAAAAATTAGCATTCTTAGAATACTTGATTTGAAAGGCAAATGCCATGTTATATCTCTTCTTCTTTTCTTTTGCCAATATAATTCCTGATTAAAAGTGGCTTGTTTCTTTTAATACTTATCAAAAGCTAGGCAGTCTGTTTTAGATTCCTCTAGAAAGCTTCTCCCACACACTTTCCAAATTCTGCTTCAGGTTTCTGTAAGGGGCTACCAGACATTTCAGCTTACCTTTCAAAAAAATTGAACAATATCTTTTATTTCATTCTATCCCTTTTGACATCCAGATAGCTTGCATTCTCAGTATATACAGTCATAAACACAAGAATGATAATCTTTCACTTTACTGTTTCCCCTATAACTTTCTGAAAGACTGTAAGAGACCAATCACCAATTATAGGAAGTGTTTGATTGCAGTAATTACTGCTAAAGGTGGTACATACCTGCAACAGTTAATTGAATTTAAGGGGGCAGTTACTTTTTCACAATGGCACATTGTATGTTGAATGACTTTGTTCATGAAACAAATGAAACAAGGATCAAACCTTTGTGCTGTTGTTCACTTAGGCTCCCCTACATATCAGAATGTCCCACAAAACTTCTGATAACATTGGCAAAGACAAGCATTCATAAAAAGTGAAAGGGAGCAAATACCTTTTCAAATAACTGTATGTGCATGTGCAATCAATTAACAATTGATAATAATGATATCTAACTGAAAGGAATTTAAGGCACACATCTCTTTGGTTCTCAGATTTGTTTTGTTTTTAACAAAAAGAAGTTGACAGAAGAATTTCTAGTATGAAATTATTTGCATAGACTAAATTTCTCACCTCACTGTTTTTTGTCATGACCAGGTCCCCGCCAAGATCATCCTCCTCATGATGGACATTCTCCTGCAAATCGAGAACGTTCCTCCTCACTGCAAGGAATGGATATGGCCTCGCTACCACCCCGCAAACGTCCTTGGCATGATGGACCGGGAACCTCTGACCACAGAGAAATGGAAATGCAGGCTGGGCATCCAGAGGACAGAGGAAAAGGTAAGTTATAATCCTTTGAGAAATTGAGTAGTACGATATATACTCATATATAAGCCATCTACAGATAAGCCAACCCTCAAGTTCTTAACCAAAGCACCATGAAAAATACACCACCTGCAGATAAACGAACCCTTGAAATTTCCATATGTTTTAATTTTCACAATTGGTCTATCCTTGGGTGGCACATTTTTCATGGTATATTGGTTAAAAAATCAAGGGTCAGCTTATCCGTGAGTATATATAGGATATATGGGTACTTTTAAAAAGTATTACCATATATACTTGCAGATAAGCCCATCCACATTATTATTTATTTATTTATTTATTTATTTATTTAATTTGTCCCCGCCCATCTCCCCACAGTGGGGGACTCTGGGTGGCATATAAGCCAAACCCAATTTTTGGGTATATTCTGGCACCTAAAATCTCAGCATATCCATGAGTATATATGGTAAATGACAAATTGAGAAATGCTGGGAATGAATCTTAATAAAAAATGTAATTTAAAAACTATTAGTTCATTATTTTCTTTTTATTCTTTTTTAAAAATTAAATCCATATATACAAGTTTGGGTCTGCAAAATGATTTGCTCCTACCAGTTCACCCCAGTTTATATTTATCTAGATAAATGGAAGTAAATTACAGTGCATTTGGAAAGTATTCAGACCCCCTTCACTTTTTTCAATTTTGTTATGTTGCAGCCTGATACTACAATCGTTCAAATTCATTTTTTTCCTCTTTAATCTACACTCAGTACCCCATAATGTCAAAGTGAAAACAGAATTTTAGAAATGTCTGTAAATTTATTAAAAAGGAAAGACTGAAATACCACATTGGCATAAGCATTCAGACCCTTTACTCAGTACTTTGTTGAAGCACCTTTGGCAGCAATTACAGCCTCGAGTCTTTTCCGGTATGACGCAACAAGCTTTGCACACCTGGATTGGGGGATTTTCTGCCATTCTTCTTTGCAAATCCTCTCAAGCTCAATCAGGTTGGATGGGGACCATCAGTGGACAGCCATTTTCAGGTCTCTCCAGAGATGTTCAATAGGGTGTTCAAGTCAGGGCTCTGGCTGGGCCATGCTAGGACATTTACAGAGTTGTCCCTAAGCCATTCCTGTGTTATCTTGGCTGTGTGCTTAGGATCGTTGTCATGTTGGAAGGTGAACCTTCGGCCCAGTCTGAGGCCCTGAGCACTGTGAAACAGGTTTTCATTGAGGATATCTCTGTACTTTGCTCCATTCAGCTTTCCCTCAACCCTGACCAGTCTCCTAGTCCCTGCTGCTGAAAAACACCCCCACAGCATGATGCTGCCACCACCATGCTTCACTGTTGGGATGGTATTGGGCAGGTGATGAGCGGTGCCTGGTTTCCTCCAGACATAACGTTTAGAGTTGAGGCCAGACAGTTCAATCTTGGTTTCATCAGACCAGAGAATCTTGTTCCTCACAGTCTGAGAGTCCTTCAGGTGCTTTTTTGTAAACTCCAAGCAGGCTTTCATGTGTTTTGCACTGTGGAGAGACTTCGGTCTAGCCACTCTGCCATAAAGCCGAGATCGGTGGAGGGCTGCAGTGATGGTTGTCCTTCTGGAACTTTGTCCCATCTCCACACAGGATCTCTGGAGCTCAGTGACCATCAGGTTCTTGGTCACCTCTCTTACTAAGGCTCTTCTCCGATTGCTCAGTTTGGCTGGGTGACCAGCTCTTGGAAGAGTCCTGGTTGTGCCAAACTTCTTCCATTTGAGAATTATGGAGGCCACTGTGCTCTTGGGAACCTTCAATGCAGCAGACATTTTTTTGTAGCCTTCCCCAGATCTGTACCTTGCAATAATCCTGTCTGTGAGCTCTGCAGGCAGTTCCTTTGACCTCATGGCTTTTGCTCTGATACAGTATGCATTGTCAGCTGCGAGGCCTTCTATAGAGAGGTGTGTGCCTTTCCAAATCATGTCCAATCAATTTAATTTACCACAGGTAGACTCCAGTCAAGGTGTAGAAACAGCTCAGCAACTATCAAGAGAAATGGGAAGCACCTGAGCTAAATTTCAAGTGTTGTTGCAAAGGGTCTGAATACTTATGCCAATGTGATATTTCAGTTTTTCCTTTTTAATAAATTTACAGACATTTCTAAAATTCTGTTTTCACTTTGTCATTATGGGGTACTGAGTGTAGATTAATGAGAAAAAAAATGAATTTGAATGATTGTAGTATCAGGCTGCAACATAACAAAATTGAAAAAAGTGAAGGGGGTCTGAATACTTTCCGAATGCACTGTATTTCTAGTTATTTCAGAAATTATCTCTCTGGCCTCCCTTAGGATTGATGTTCAGACCAAATAAAAATCTCACTACTGTAGTCTGCTTCTGTGTCACTTTTTGTGCCTATCCCCTCATTGCCTAACTTCTGTTTTCCCTCTGAAAGTATTTACCTTTGAGGATGAGAGCATAAGGATAAGAGTTCTTCCCCACAAAATAATATATTTCATATTGATTTTACTTCATTAATATATCAGAAGTGTTTCCTAAAGCTGACATAAATTTGAATTTAAGTATTAGGACAAAATTCAGTAAATCACAGTGGCAATTCTTGAGAATAAGCTTATTGAACTCAGTAGGGATTACTTCTGAGTAACATTGTACAGTTAATGTGGTCCAAATCTTAGTCAACAAATGCAAATATTTAGTTAGAAATTAAGTTTACTAGAACATATTTAGAGTCTCAATAGATGCACTTTTTTTTAGATTTCTCAGTAGCAAATATAAAGTAACATATACTTGTTTAAATGTTAAAATAATGAAGACATTAAAAATTTGGAGAGCGAAAGGTATTTCTACTTGTCTCATATAGATAATGTTACCTGGGAAAGTTAATTAAAACCCTGAAACTGCCCAGTCTGATTGCCATAGGTATTGATTATTACAAATTAAATGCATCATTAAAATGGGGGGGGGGGATCTATCCAGCATCACTGTTACAGCACAGTGAAGAAACAGGTGTTTATAGCAGTTTTCCTTGATTCTTCATACTGTGCTAGAAAATAAGAATAACTGGGATGGCTTGGAGAAAATTAAATGTTGAGGGACACTCAAATGAAAGGCTAAGACAGTAGGTGATGCTGACCCACACGCTGGGTATTAGATTGAAAAATGATAGCATTCAATAGTATATGCCATCTTTAGCTTTCCAAGATTGAGATCTGACAAAGCATGCAGTACATGTTTCTTCTATAGCTCTATATTCTAAATATCTTTATTAGCCAATACAGCAGCAGGATTGTATCAACAACTTTTTAAAAAGTATTTGTGCTTTCTCTCTCTCTCTCTCTCATACACACACATACACACAATTGATTCTGGAGTTGGGGGAGTGTAAAAAAAATTGAGATTACATTCTTTGCATTTTCCATCAGGAAGATAGCAATAGCATGATATAATTTCAGTTTGCCCTTTTTTTATTGTAGGACGTGGAAAATCAGGACCTTCACAGAGAATGTCAAAGTCTGGAAGATCCAATTCTTTGGATGGAGAACACCATGATGGATATCATAGAGAAGAATTTGGAGGACCTCCAGGAAACAATCCTTCTAGAGGAGGAAGAAGTGGGAGTAACTGGGGAAGAGGAAGTAACATGAACTCAAGCCAGTCAAGGCGAGGAGGTTCTAGAGGTGGAGGAAGGGGTCGATAGAAGAGGTTATGACTGGGCAAAACCCAGTCTTTCTACTTGTTGCAGAATCATTGCGAAAATAATTCTGCAATCCTACAAACATGGACTCTAGATGGAGATAAATGATTGTTCATTAGTTCCTAAGAAGGTCTTTTCAAACATTAAATACCAGCTAGTAATACCATCACAATTACCTTTGTTTCATTTCCACACCATCCCAATCCCTTGTCATATCCATATTTCCTAAATTGATATCTGAAGATAAAGCTGGTTTTTTTTTTTTTTGGTTTTTTTTTTTTTTAGTGATGTGAGACATGGAGCACCTCCAGATTTCAGTTCATGTCAAGAACTTGTTTCTATATGTACAGTTGTCAGGAAAAGTTAAGTTGTTTTTGTATGAATACAGAATGCAATTTGTCCAAAATTAACAAAGAGTGTGTGATTTTGTATACACGTTTTCACATATCATAGAGGAACCATCCCCTAAAATTTCTGTGAGGAAATTTCTATGTTGGATACGTGCTCTGGCACAGAAGTAGTTATTGCACCTACTTACACAAGTTTTTAAGCCTCACAAGTTAACATTCAGTTAGCATGTTATAAAAATATATAAATGAAAATCACTTTTGTTGATTGATGGGAATGCCTTTTGCTTCAGTAACCAAAAATGAGCAGAAGGGTTCCATGTACAGATTCCCTGTTTGGTGTATAGAGTGAGTATAACTTTATATGGTGCAATAAGAATATCCAGCTAAAACATGTGACCATATATTAGCTACTGTTTTGTGATCTGAGAAGTAGTGATCAGTTCTGATTTATCCAGAAAAAAATCCCAATATTCTCCCATCTGACCATCTTGAAATACAATGGAAGACCTCAACTAAATAAGAAAAAAGATAGCTAACCCCTAATGAAAACTACTGAAGAGTCTGAATGGCCTCTTAAATTCAAAAGTCTTGAATTTGTTGTTTCTGAAGCCATAATTTAACCAAACCATTTAACATTATTTTTGAAAATATTTCTGCGAACAAAGCTTCAGCAATATCAAGAAAGAATAGCTAACTACAGTCTGAATAGACATTATAAAAAAAAACACCTTTAAATATTTTTCCATATTGCCCTTCAAGGTGTAAGAACAGTTTCTTTCCATTATATCTGTTTTATGTTTATTTTGCAATAAAATGTCCTCAGTTGAGATGTTTATTATCCAACATTCTGATTCTGAGACAATTTAAGCTTTATTTATCAAAGGTTGGTTTCACACATCACCATAATATGATTTGTTTGGCTTAGCATAATGTGTGAATCCATCCATTATGATTTAGCGTAAAAAACAAGGCAGATCACTATAGTTTGTAAATCATGGTTTGAAACCTAGCTTAACATGTATGATAGGATTTATTATAAAATGTGTAAACAATTGCAGGCTAAGAATTTCTATAGATTGTGTACATAGCTATTGAGCCTTTAAGAGATAAATGAGACCCTGGTCAATCTAGCCTTGATAAGAATTTAAAATATTTTAGGGCCAGTTGTATAGTAAGCCAGCCAACTTCATTCAAAACACAAGGAATGAAATAACCATACTCATTAGGGGTATGCAAAACAGGTATATTTGTTCTTTTTTCTTTTTTTTTAAGTTGTAAAAGTAACAAAATCAAAAGAGTTTTATACCTACTCTGCACTTATTGGTTATACAGCTAAAGAAAAGTGAACTAAGCCATCTTGTAAGGAACTCTTTTTGTATGAGCAAAAATGACAAATTACACAATTTTGTATAGTACATCTAATGTACAGATATTTCTCCTTTTTGGGGGAGGGGAGTGGGTAGATAAGCCTATTCTATTTTGAATATCTGACTTTTCCTTATCCAAGCAGAGGTTGTGAATTCGCTCCGGGAATACCTACTTCTTTTGCTCAAAAGTAAATTTGTCTCACCACTGTAATTACAAATTAACAGGAAATATTGCATTAATCTTAAACAGAGTTAGTTCTAACCAGGATCTACATCAATAAAGTTTTCAGCTGCTGCTTATAGGGAAACTATTACTAGTGTTAGCCATGTTTATGATTGTGACGATGCTTCCCTTCACTGGAAATAAAAGGAGGGGACAAGCACAGTCCAGTAGAAAAAGCAGGCCAAACTTTTTCTTAGTAGACTTCCAGTCTTAACTGTAGCTAAGGGGAAGTCTAAATTCTGTGTGTGTTGCCTTTCAGATTTATTTCATTAATACAATGATCTGATCTCATTTATCTTGCCCCAAACCAGCAGATATAAAACTGATTTGCATTTCAATGAAATGGTAACAGATTAAATTTAATATTAAGAAGGTATAGAAAATAATGAAAATAACATTTTAAACAAATTCTTGGTAAATCCCAAGTATTGAACATCACAGAAAAGTAGTTATCCTCTTATGCACAGGAATTTAAATAGTAAATGAAGAAAGTACAGCTAGTAAATTGGTACATTTGGCACAATGTACCACAAGGCCATTTGAACTCAACAGAAAAAGTAAAGAGACATCACATTTCAGACATTTTATTAAAGATTTAAAGATTTTTTTAAAAAATAACTTTATCCCCCAAATGCCCCATTATACCAGGGAATAGGACAATCTTTCTGAACTGAGTTCCACGGAACCCTAAGGTTCCATGAGATGTTGCTAGGGGTTCTGTGAAAGACTGCAATTGAAAAAAAAGGTTTTTTTTAACTTTGCACACCACACAATGCTAGCGCTCGCAGTAATGGGAATTTTTATATGCCATGACTCAGCTACTGACCTGCCAGTCTGCTGTTGTTGTAAAGGTTGTAAAATGTGGATTGTGTAGGTTAGAAATGAAATATATTGTGATGTTTTTGTATTTTTTACAATTTTTTATGCAGTAGTTCCTTGAGATTTGAAAATCATTTCAAGGGTTCTTCCAGGATAAAAAGGTTGAGAAAAGCTGGAATAGAATAACATACTCCAATTTTGTAGGCTAGTTTATGTAGTAAAAATACACTTGGGTTGCAGTCCTATATTCACTTTCTTGGGAATAAGCTCCACTGAAGTTGTAAATAGAGAAAGGATTGCAATGTTTATTTTATTGTACTCCTCTAATTGAGACTATTTTAAATAATCTTTTAAATGATTGCGTGAAAATCTGTTCTTAATTTAAATATTTAGCAACTTTTTGATTCACAACTATTTTCTATTGCATTACATGACATATGCTTCACAAATTACTGTGACTTAGAAATACCAATTTAAATTAAAAATTACCATTTTATTATTCTGTAACTCACTACCTAGACCCATTCTTAACACAGTAATTTCAAAGTGCCACTAGAATCAGCAAGACGTGCTTTTGAGTAAATTGTCCAGGGCGGGGCTCTGCTGTAGATTTTCTATGCAAATAGTCAAAGTAGCCACTTAAATATAAACATCTGCTTACAAGTTGTTCCCTTCATTAGTAAAACACCTATGATATAAGACCTTGCTTATGCATCTGCATGTGTTATAAATTATTTCTTAGAATTTGCTAGTTTATTAAGCCTTTGAGTTTAATATTTAAACCCACTTCCCTTAATTTAATCCTTTTGACTTCAGAGAGTACAACACTTAAGAGATATAAAAACTGCTTTACAGGCTACAATTTTAGGAGAAATAAACTCTGTATTTGCAGTGCAAAACTGTGACACCAACCCTGAATTTATGTAGTTTTTAGATGTAGTTACATTATGAAATGAATGCAGTTTTACATAAACAACCTGAGGTGCTTTGTAGTAGAAGCAGTTTCTTGATATACTAAACCATCTAGATAATACTGCATTAATTATGATATTAAGTATTAGGAGCCAAAGCTGTTCAAAGCAATACAGAGACATAATGGAAGATTTCATGTACACTTAAATCATGACAGTTTTAATATTCAAGGGCAATTACAATGCCTAAAGGAATTTAGTTATGGGGATAACTCATCCAGATTTTTCAAATACTGTATATAATGATTTTCCCAAATCCCAATAACTCCATAACCCATTCTGGCAGACTTAGCCTATGTATAAATGACTGAATTCGAAGTGAAGTATATTTTAGCAGTCATATGATCATACAATTTTGAACACTGTTGGACATGTTCTATACAGTTAATCTTCTGCTTAATGAACTAATAGAGAAAGGAGTGGGATTTTTGTTGAATCCAAAAACATACCTGTGGCTTTTCCCTTGGTTCTATTTTGAGGGCCAAGAACATGTCCCTCTCCCTAAGAATTTGAGCTGCAACCAAGAAGCAAAAGGCAATGAAAGCTACAGGCATTCTAACAAGAGCCTGAGACTCTGCCAAACACAAGCACAGCTGACTGGCACACCAAAGACAAGCTGCAGCTGAGGGGCCATGTGGAGGCTGAGGATCAGAGTCTGGGAGCACCACAGCCAGAACAATTGCCCAGCCTTATGACTGGGCCAATCCAAGAGCCAGAGAAGAAGCCTCCAGAGGCAAGCACCAAACAAGGTACCACATGATGCCACTATAGCAACTCTCAAGATCTAGATTTTGCCGTTTAAATCCTAAGTCCACTAAACTGAAGTCTGTTAAATCAAGAGTTCACTGGACCCATTACAAATTCAGCATAGGTAAGAATTTGATAAAACTAATCTTGATAAATATCCATTTACATAGTAACAATTCCAGAATGCAAGGGCTTTATGCAATGTTACAGATCCAAGTTCCTCTGAAAAGGTTGGAGACACAAACCGACCATCAGTCTATATGCATTTTTAAACAATTTTTTTCAAAGGACTGAACTTGAGGTCAGCTTACTATTGCCCAGCAAATACAGTGCAAAATCCACTGCCACATACATCAGCTACTATAATGAACTAGATGATTTTTTTAAAAAAATCACTGCCTGAGAGGACAGCTAAGTAGCATGTAGTAAGGAAGACACACATTTTTAATCCTTTCAAACATCACTGTCATTAATGACAGTTTGCCCAGCATTTCTTCCTTCCTGCAACCTTTGGAGGCAGGCATTGATTTCAAGACTGCATTAAAAGTCCTTTTCTCCAGTCTATGAACTGGCACAAAAGTAATGCTGTTATAGTTGTGCTTCCCTAGTGTTGAGCCCTATTCTTTAGTACAAGGCGAACCACTGTGTTGTTCTTACGCCTTTAATGCAGGACAATTTAAGGAAAGCAATCTGTGGATGCCTCTGGCTTCATTTATCCTCCTGCTGATACTCACTTCCCAACAGAAAAAAACAATGATCACTTGCCCTAATTTGGGCTGGGGACAAATTTTTCAGATAGCTAGATCCAAACCCAGCTGCAAGAGAGGAGGGGGCTGCTCAGGAAAGCAAGAGGGGAGCCTTGTACAGGGCAGCCTTCTCCTGCTGATGTTGGGCTGACAACTGATTTAAAGGGCTCAGAGGCTGCTCAGTGGGAAAGTTCTCCTCTCTTGTTTAATTGGGCAGTCCTCTCTCACCATGCAGATAAGATGGGTGCCTGGGACAAAGGTTTGGGGTATCTTTCCAGTTGCCCAAGGGACAGGTCACAGGCGCCGAGATGCTCTGTACCTCTGACTAGTCCATTGGCTTGCTTCTGACCATGGGTCTAGCACTCTTGAAAGATGTGAAGAGGGAGGGAGAGGTGAGAGAAACAAGAAACACAGCAAGGTAAAGAGAGCAACAGCATGAGACAGTTAAGAATTGCCACCTCTTCTACATGCTGCCAGCCAAGCTATTATTTGGACACAAGTTTAGTGTTGTTTTTTTCAAAAGGGCTGGTCAGAAGTAAGTTACAGGTGCAGAAGTGTTGTCAGGAACACTCTCTGGTGAATGGAGCTAAAAAGTGCAGAGGAGAGGCACAGATGAAGCAGGTAGGAATGATCAACAAAGAGCAAAATTCTGAGAAATGGGATTCCAGAACATGTATAGAAAATCTGTTCATGTGTATGGCTTTACATGCTAATTTCACTATTCTATAGGAACAGAACTTTACAGGCAATATATATTTTTACGTTCAGCTATGACCTCAACTAATGCAGCTCTGTTCTGCAGCCCAGGCCAAAATGGCCACACAGGGCAGTGCCACTGACTGGAGGGGAGAAGTTGTAATCACACCAGCCCAAAGGCCAATAGCAGCTGGACAAATCCCAGCCCAACAACACCATAAATTAAACTGTTGACAAAGCATCCTAATCACATCCACCCAAAATTGTGTAAGAAGAGAGAAAACACATCTATAACTGGAATACATAAAGGAAACATTAGCTGCCTCTCTATGGTCTGAGGATGAGAGAAATGAGGTTGTACATTTTAAAAATGGTTAGTGGGGCATGTTTGTGCAATGGCTAGAGGAACACACGGAGCCTGCAAAAACAGGCATTATCCTTTGGCTACTTCTACCTGCCACGGTAGTTCAGCTTTAAGTCACATCCTTTGTTTTACTACTACTTCTCAGCAGTAAGACAGTGTGAGGCAACTGGATTATCTCCTTGTCTCCTGGAATTCACAAAACAGTTGCAGAAGAAACTTTCACGATCCCTGGGATGCAGCCTGCATATCCTGCTCTGCGCACTGCTTCGAAAAGCGGGCCGGGTGCCTTCTCACGGAGCAGTCTTCCCAAGTCCAGCAGCTGGACTTCCGACGACAGATCAACTCACACTGGAAGAGCCTTAGAGACACTTCGTCGCACGAAGCTACCCAGGAAGCTGCCGACATAGCGCAACCCGGCAGCTCCGCCAGGCAACGAGGAAAAGAAGTAGGCTCCTCCGGCTCCCAGCTGGACCACGGCTCCCAGCACGGTGAGCAGCGTACTTCGGAGCCCGAGAGCCGCGTACAGGGTTCCGCCCACGGAGCCCAAATAAAGGATGGCCAGGCCGCGCCGGTCGGGGTCGCCCAGGAAGCGGCTCGGGCCCCGCAAGAAGCCGGCGGCTCCCAACGCAAAGGCCGAGCCCAAGGACCAGAGCAGCGCGAACTTCCGGAGCAGCAGGAGCGACCCATAAAGCGCGGCGAGGCCGAAACAGAGAGCAGCCAGCAGCAGGCACAGCGCGCTCCCCACCAGTCGCTGCCAACGGGACACGCCCGTCGGCAGCCACGGATCCGGCTCCGGGTCGGCCGCCCACGACCACGCTCCCGTCGCGGGGAAAGGGTTCATGCGACGCAGCCAGACCCCCACGCCCGAGCCAGCTTCTTCTGCCTCGCCCTGCGGAGGGGCCTGAGGCGCTGACAAAACCGTCGAGCCGCCGCCGCCGCCGCCGCCCTTGGACTGAGCTAAATATTCTTGCAGCTGCCGGTTCAGATCTGCCATCTTAGCGAGGAGTCTGTTGGGAACAGGCGGGAGGCGAAGGCAGAAGTAAATGGGCAACAACGCTGCTCTCCGTAACGGCGGGACGTGGTTCCCATTTGCAAAGCGGCGCTGCTAAGCAGAAGGTTGGCCGACTTGGCTTGGCCTCTTTAAAAAGGCAGGCGCCACCTTCTTTGGGAGAAACGTGATTCGCGTTCAGGCAGCTGCGTGCGCGTGTCCAGAGTCCAGATGGGCGGAGAATGAGGTTGCGCAGGCAGCCCCGGCCCCCAGCTTCCTCGCGGGCGTCTGAACGAGAAGAGCCTTTTCTGGACACACCTCGGAACAGTCCATGACCCCGGGCGACTTTCCCTCACCGGGGGTGCGCGACTCCCCACTTCAAAGACAGCAACTGCGCATTCGCAGAAGGCAGAAGAAACGGGGGCGGTGCTTCCGCATTCTACAGTCGCGGAGAATGATGCGTAGCCCCATGTGGCTTCTGATTGGCTATTTCTAGAGAGAGGGCGGGACTTGGGACTAGTACTGAGGTCTGAACAGTTTGTAGTGTTAGTCAATCTTGGCAACTTGAAGATGTGTGGACTTCAACTCCCAGAATTCCCCAGCTAGCACGAACTAGATTGTTGTGCACTGAAGGATGTGTACGGGGTGTCCAGAGAGGGGTGGCACCTCTGGTGGAGGGGCCCATTATGCCCTTTCTAGGGCTGCTTGTTCACCTGTGGTCTGCACCTGGCATTTAGCAGCCACACTCGGTATACTGTCGGGCCAAACCAGGTGAGGGTAGCCAACGGGTCTTTTGACTCTTGGTGAGATAGGGGATTTGTCTATCCCTGTCAGCCCTCCCAGGTAAACCAGAAAGGAAATAAGACTAGATGAACTAATTCAACTTTATTGTAAGGCTACATTAACAGAACCTTGCAAGTCTGAAAGCACAAATATTCTGCCCTCCTTATTTACCACCTGAGTAGTTAGGGCAGATCTTTCCTTAGTTTCTTTCTTTGACCATTACCCTATTGCAGATTCCTTTCTCTTTTATCTGATAGTTCCCTAGGCGGCATCTCTTTCTCCCCTCTTCCAGGGTCATCACAATCCCAGTGTGTGAAGTCTGGCTTTGGCAGATTGACCAGAGGAGACTGATCAATGATCCAATGTCCAAGAAAGCAAACCCAGCAGGCATTGTGGAGCACTAAGAGCACAAGACACTTAGATGTCCTGGTCATCCACTGCAGCAGGAGAGGTCTCCAGCTGTAAGTTCTCCATGCCACTGGATTAAGGTCTCTTATGCCGAGAGAGTAGGACTGCCTCCTGTGCAATGGCTGTTCTATTTAAAACTCCATCACACATAGGTTTCTGTTGTGCAATTCATCTTCATCTACAACTCATCTGCAAATCATCTCAGTCCACACCTACCAGACTGGAATTGCAGAGCCACCTCCGTCTCCACAGATGAACTGCACAGCAGCATGTCTTCTTCGAACCCAAAGGACTACCATATATAAGGATGTGAGATTACTCTAGGTAGCCCCTCACTATTATTCCACACCAGGGACATTATGGCCCCAGGGTCGGGGTCGAGGTTATTTAATTTCATTAAGTTATTTAATTTTCATTTCATTCATTATATCAAAGTAAGGAGACAAAAAGACCTGAAAGACAAAGTTAGGGGGTAGATCATCATAAGAAAAATCTATGTGGTCACTAAGAGTTAACAATGACTTGTTGGCACATCAATAATCAAGGGAACACAAACAGTGATAATTTCCCATTAGCACATTTACTTTGCTACATCAATGTGTGAAATGAAATAAACCATTAGCAATTCAAGCAGGTCTTCCACCTGTAATTTCAAGCATTACCCCTAGAACTGCTAAGTGAATGAAGTGCAACCGCAGGCTTCTTATTAAAAAGGTTGTATTATTATTGCTGTGACCCTTAGGCATAGTAATTGCAGTAATAAGCATACCTGATCTGTTCATGGTCCACTCCTAGGTTCTTTTACAACATGTGCACTCCAGTTCCATATAGTATATTGATTATAGGTACCAATGCATGTACTACAGGATCCAGTCTCTAGGGAATATCCTGCTATGCTACCTCATGTTCCCAAGTCCCCCACAACCACCCCTGAAAAGGAAATCAAAATTTGCAGGATCCCTCAACTTCATATGCTGATATGCTAGACACATGTATCACAAACATTCCAACTTTATGTAATGAAATTAAGTTTGTGGCTTTAATATAATTATTGTGAACAATATTATTGTAATATCTTTAGCTCCTTAAAATGTATTCTGACAAAATAGAATGCATGCAAAAACGGCCTTTTTGTTTTTATCTTGATGGGACCAAGATTCTTTTATAGTGGTTGCTGGGACATAAGAAATTTAAGGGTGAGAACACTCAGTTAACAACCAGAACAGATCTTCTGTCCCTTGCCCACAAAATGCCATTTACAGCAGCATGCACAGTCCCTGAAAAGCATGATATCCATCCAGCCATCAGAAATGTTCAAAACATAATGGACAAAAACTAATTTTATTTGGAGGAAAGGCTGGATCCAAATAACCATTCCTAATCCAGTAGGAAGTCAGTCCCAGGTAAGCAACTGCAGCTTTCACCTTCAAAGGCTGCCATTTCAGTATCAGTACTTAAGCATGACTTGAATGGTGCATGGGGGTACAGTATTAAGAATATTCCTAAAAAGATGGCAACATATAATGGCCACATGCATAAAATGAGGTGTACAGTGGATTTAACAGTACCTATCCAAAAGAGTGGACTCTCTAGTCGTAAAAGCTGTTAAGAATATCTCCAGAGTCCTACCCGGCCCTGCAAACCTATCGACGCGGTTTGCCTTCCACCGCCCCGACTCTACGAGGTCCCACCACACCAGGCCCGCCGCCCTCGCTATTTCATTATTTATTATTTCATTCCCTTTCTAGGAAAAATATGTGCCGAGCCGAGGGGCGGGAGAAAGATCAGGCCGCCCGTCTTGAGCCACGGGGGCGGCCCGCCACAGCAGCCAGCCCAGGGCGGAGGAGAAGGAAGACCAGGCGGGCTGCGGGGCTGCCGTGGTCTGGAGTGGGGTGTTCTAGCGCGCTGCTCGTCGCTCTCCACACGACCGGCTGGGAGGCAGCCGCCCACGCACCGAAGCTCGCTGGCCAAGAGAGCTTGGACCCACCGCCGCCATGACGGGCAGGTAGGAGAAAAAACAACGAGGTCCGCCGTGGTCGCCTGGAAGCTCGGCTGGGCTTTATTTGCCAGGGCGGGGGTGACTAAGCGCCTGGACAGCCTAGCCGCCTTCCTCCCCGGGACCGCTACCTCCGGAGGCTCAGTAGCTGGCAGGGTTCCCCCTTCCGCGGGAGTTAAAAAGCAGCAGTCGGGCTTTGCAGTCGTGATGCCTCGTGAGCGCGGGAGGGCGTGTATGGAATGGGACCACTAGCCGACGAGAAGGTTTCTTTGCCCATCTACCTGGGATGGAGTCTCGCTCTTCTGGCCACAGCCGCTCATTTCTCTTACATATGATGCGATCATTTTTGCTTTAAGTGGCCTTGGAGATAGTGAAGACCAAATGCTAGGTTGTCAACAGCAGGTGGCAGCACCTAGCTGACCTTGGCTGATTGCACAAAACCGAAGCAGGTACCAGTCCTGATTGTACTTAGATGGGAGACCACAAGGAAATCCGGGTCTTCAGCCTAGACTGGGAAGTTAAAAAACATCCTGAAAGAAGGCCGTGTATTGCTGCTATAATCCCTGTAATCAATCAATCAATCCCTGAAGTCACTTGTAAAGTACACTTGTTGCTTGGGGCTGGCTTTATCTTAAACCATCTTTATGGGGGTCTTATTAGCTAATAAACATTTGCAGAATGCTGAGGTATAGCAAACAAGCACTTTATGTGGGGAGGGTGAAAGCTTTTACCCTGTCGCTTTGACTCTTCAGGCCTGTCACTGTTTAAATATTAGACACCATTATTTGTTTTCTGAAATTATTTGCTCTCTGAGAGCCAGTTTGGTTGAATAGTTAAGGCTCCAGGCTAGAAACCAGGAGACGGTGAGTTCTAGTGCCGCCTTAGGTATGAAAGCCAGCTGGGTGACTTTGGGCCCGTGGCTCTTTCTCAGCCCACAATGTCAGGCTCGGGTGAAAAGCCAGTCGGTAAATTCCTGTCGCAACCAGTGGATCAACATTTGGTTGATCCAAAAAAAGTGGACCCTGCTCCTGCAAGAAAAATCCTAGGAAGGAAAAAGAAATGCCTCTCTCTTCTCGGAACCACTATAATTGCAGGCGTCCATCTCTAGGCTTTGAATTGACTGTACGTTATTGTAGATTGGTGCTACTTTTACTGTCTATAAAATAAATTTAAACTATAAAATACATGAGTATCGATTGGGGAGAGTGAATGCTGTGCAAAGGTCTGTTAGAAAGAATAAAGCATGTAATGACAAAGGGAATAAAAATACAGAGTTGTTCAAATAGATTGTTAAAAGAATCAGAGAAAACCTATAAAGAGCATTGTAAGGTTCTGGGTAGATATTGGGCAGATGTTGGTCTGCCCTTCTTTAGAGCAACTCTGCTGTAAAGAGGTTCCAAGTTGCATAAAAATGCAGTTTGTGAGCACATACCAAGAACATAAATGTTAGAGGCTGTGAATCAAAGTTAAACATACAGTTGAAATAAAAAATAACTTTATGCAATATTTCTAGCTAACCTTGTTACCTCTTCCTTAGGATGAGCTGATGCCTAAAGTCAAAGTACCCTTACTTGTTTTAGTGGACTTTTCCCCAGCTTCTTATAGATCATTTTCTTTTTATCAGAGGCTCCACAGCAGTGTTTTTAATTCCTTCTCCCAATACCTTGCTTCTCTTCCAAATTTTAAAGGCGATACCCTTTTACTTTACAAGGGGGGAGCTGGGGGATCTCTTGTGCTATGTGTTAAGGTAAGTATCCTTCCTTTTGTTTGAGCAAAGAGATGCATCCTGGGGAAATCTGCAGTTTGTGTGACATGCAGCTGACAGGCTGGAGTTTTGTGAAGGCATGTTGGGTTCACAACTATATTATATTTGCTCTTACTATTATATTTTTATTTGCTTTTACTATTATTTAATTTTTTGTCAGTGGGGGTAGTAATAAACCTGCATTTTCATTTTATTTTGCATAAATAAATAAATACATTAATTCTATTAAAAAAAGATAAACAATGAGGAATAGCAAGAAGAAATCATGAGACTGAAATGACAAGGCTCTGTTAGTCCAGTAGTGGACTTAGCCTATTTTTTGTGTTTTGTGAGTGCAAATGATGGTATTCAGGGTTATTCAAAAATAATGTTCTGAACATTTCTTTCTTACATGATTTTAAAAAATCTAACTATGCAGTATAGGTGTTCATGAGCTATTTGGCATAAAATTAAGCTATATGATTAATGAATTTGCATAAATACTTCCAAACAAAAAATTAAATGCCTACTATTTAAAAATGTCATTGTTAATGATGAAGTATTTCTGTCTATGTTCTGTTATAAATTATCACATCTTTTGAAACTGTGGTTGCCAAATCAATCATGATTCCCATGATTAATGGATTATGATAGTAGGACAGACTGGCAGAGAAGTAGTATGGGTGAGTCATTAAAAGTCCATAAAACTTACCCTATGTGATAAATATAACAGAATGCCTGTAAACACATAACGGTTCTTATTGGGGAAAACTTGACATCTTTCCCTACTGTGGCAAACCTTGGTTGTTTAATAGATAACTGGTGGGCTTAATAGATAAAAGATAAGACCTTCTGACTTAAGGCATGTTATCCTGGCTAGGTATGATAATAGCAAATTAGATAAGGAACACTCATAGCACACCCAAGATATTTCCACTTCTAGATCTGTGAAAATAATTAGTGCAGAAACGGGAGAATCTGTCAGGCTACTCTGGTGAAACCTTTGGCAATGATTGCTCTAAAAGATTGCTAGTATTACTGCTTCCAACAATCTTAATAAAACCAATAGTTGTTTTTTTTTAAACTGTTAAAAATAACTTTTTGGGTGTTTGCATATTGTTAGATTCTTTACCTTACTCCAGTTTGTTTCTGTTACAGTGGGGGGTTTTTTATACAGACAGAATAGGGAATACTGTAATAACTAATAAGCAACCTCACATGAAATATGATAACAAAAGACAACAGAGCGATAGATAAAGGAGAGAAGGACAAGGAGGGATCACCAAAACAATTTAAACTTCAGAGTTATGACTCTGATTTGTGCAATGTGATCCTTTTTCCAAAGTGGGTGTGGAGTAAGCAACAGCTTCAGTCAATAACTTTCTGTGTCCAGAGTTTATGTACTGGGGTGGGGGTGGGGGTAGGAATGTAAAATATGTTTCTTGACTGAGCTTCTTGATATGTTACTGGTATGTGATTTTTGGAGTGAGTTTCAAAGCCACTCTGCTCTTTTCTAGCAGAGAAAAGTGACCTAAAGAACTTTAGATAGGGCATAAATAATACAAAACTAGCTAAGGAAGGCTGACACTAAAGGATATATTTCTATTATTATCATTGTTATTTACTGATGAAATATCTACTGTTAAAAATCTCGTAGCTTTTTCTTCTAGTTTTTATTTCTGATATTTATAGTGAGGGAATTGAGGTGAATAAAGTTTTGAAATTTAGTGTTTGTTAAATGGCTCTGAACAAGTACAATAATTCTGAATTCACAACATTGTTATTAATGGGATGGATTGAAGAAAGAAGTAAAGCAGGCAAGAAATCTATGCAGTTCCTGAGCAGAAAATGGTGTATAAGAAGAATGGACTTTACTTCTTTTAATTAGCAAGTACAAGAAGACAGTTTTTCTGGAAGAAATCTATTTCCTGAACCTTGTGAGTTTGTACTTCAGAGTCGCTGTCCTGTTATCCTCATGCAGTTTTCTTCCCAGTGGTAAGAACCATGGCTGGTGTGGGACTTCAGGGGCTAGCATCTTCCAAACTCTATCAACGCCGACAAGAACGTCTGAGTGGCACAGTGTCCCTGTTGAATGATGAAAAAGAGAGGGCAACCGGAATATTAGGGTAGGTTATTTGGATACATCCTCAGAGTAATAGTCGCCAATATGTTTAGAATGTTTGCTCTGATTTACTTTGAGGCAGGAAGTAAGGAAAACCAGGTTTGAATTTCCCCTCTTCACTTCAGGGAAGTGTCCCTTTGGCTCTGATTGTATCAGTTCTGTACAAAAACAGGAAACCAGCTATGGAAACCTTCGTCACTTGAAGTTAAAATAGGTAATAGGATGGTGGTGTAACTAGCACTGTATAAATAAACTTAGAGTATCTCTATCTTGTTATATTTGATTCGACCTTACTTGGCATCAAGAATCAACTGATACTTTTTCCCGTCTAAAATAAGTTTACAATATTATCAATACTTTTTTAAAGTTATAGTTTACTTTTTCTTTGTGTTCAGTGTGTATGATCATACTGCAAAAGAAACAGGATTTTAATCCCTTGAAGCAGGGCAAAATTTTCCAGGACATATTTTCTGTCTTTGAAATATAAGAAAAGCTCCCTTATAAAAGTTTGGTGATCTTTAGAAATTGTTTAGTTTTTTAAAAACATATATACTGTAATTGTATATGCATAGTTCAGACAAACCTAACGTTTTCCTTCCTCCTTAACAGAAAAGTTCATGTATAGTGAAGCATTTATAATCATTGGCCAAATAGCAGTTTACTGCATAAAAGTGTAATATACTGTTTAAAACTTTAATAAGTTTTAATGCTTTTTTAACATATACGTGAAACCACTAGGTGAGGTCATCAGGAGTTTGGATGATGATGATTATCAATATGCTACAATAATGATACCCAAATCTATTTCTTCTATAATTTTTTTCTCAAGACATGGGGTTGTCTTCCAGACAAACTATAAAGTTATTATCTATCAGTTTAAAACCCAAAATACCTGAAGTTTGAGTTGTTTGAGATACCTCATTTTTCTCTATGATCCTCAGTGTTGAGATAATCGGAGACATCGGTCTTGGGTGCCTCCAGCTTACCTAGCGATGGCTTAGGAATGGGCCTTCTCAATTGTTGCTCTTAAATTGTAGAAAGCAGCCCATGTTGGTATCAAGGGTCTACTTCCTTAAGAGGCTTTCAAGAAAGCTATAAATTCCTCTTTTCAGTCTCTTTTAATGATATTGAATAGTTTTATATTTTAATTTGATTTTTATCTTGATTTTTACAGTATTTTCTTTTAATATACTTTGGTTTTAATTTTAATGTAAACCATTCTGAAGTGTTTAGGCAAGACAGTATAGAAATAAAGTTACATACATAACAATTTACACAGCCCCTTCTACCTTGGTACAGAGGGATTTGATGGGTTGGAACTATAGTCTGTGATAGGTGTTACACTAGAA
The DNA here is from genome assembly GCF_059951505.1 of Python bivittatus. Lineage (NCBI taxonomy): Eukaryota > Metazoa > Chordata > Lepidosauria > Squamata > Pythonidae > Python > Python bivittatus. Next base: position 41,534,328 of record NW_028277125.1, on the reverse strand, counting down.
TAACCCTAAAGGGAGCTCAGATAGCAAGATTCTCTGTCTCAGTATAACTTTATGAACATAAAATGTTGGCTGACCCATCTCATTATACAGGGATGAAAAAAACTATGCTTGCTAGGCATCTGTCTTCTACATAAAACGTACAGGAGTATTGGCTTTCTTGGTGTCTGGTCATTAACCTCTTGGTATGCATAACAACCCCACCGTATGAATTGCATAAACAAACCTACTTCCTCCCATTGGCAGTCAAGTCACAGAATTCTGAACCAGTTGCAGCTTGTGAGTCATCTTCAAGGCAGCCCCATGTAAACCACAAAGCCAAGCTGTAAGATGATGAGTCTCTATTGTGTGATTATCCCAATCCCAAAAAGGTCACAACTAGTCCTCCTGACTAATTACATTCAAGGTAAATTAGAGTACTTCTATATAGTTATCTTCATTCTGTCTAACATTCCCCAGACTTCTAGAATCAGCTTTGAAGCGGTTTGTGATTGCTCTCGCCACAGCTGCTGAAAAGTCTGAATGAGCCAATCAGCATTTCCTCCAGCTTGAAGGTTAGGGAAGAAAGCAAACCTTGGGATCTCTCTTGTACCCCATTCCGTTTCCACCTGTACTGAGATTGTCTCCACAGCATCCCTCTAAACAGTTGGCCTGGTTGCTCTGCACACATCCACTACTGGTATAGACATCAATCAACTTGTGTTGTACAATCCTTCAGCTTGGAAATACTAATAGGGCTGATCTTCTGTGATGTGATATGAAACAGCCCATATGGCAATTTTCAGAGCTCTCCATTTTTCTGCCGTTGACCTTGTCTGTATACATTAAAGTATATATTCCAGATTAGGCTGGCTGGAAAAAACTAGTTTCTGGCATACATTACTTCTAGCCTGGAATATACTATTAGGCAGCCAAGTTTGTAGGGCAGAAATAATGGATTTACATTTTTTTTGTAAACTCAAGGAGTAGAAATTGGACAGCCTCAGTAGTTGCTGCAAAGACTAAAACAAGAATAAAAGGACTCAGGCATTGATGTATTTATAAAGGATGCATTTTTAGATATATTTTAATAGCATTTGCAAGGATTGCTTTTAATTTTTTTTAATTGGTGTTTGGTATATTCTATTTTAATATTTTATATGTTAGTATTACTTCAGACCTTAAGGGCGCTATGGTGCTCAATTTCTCTGGTTAGATTGTATTAATTTTTATTATGTACCTACCCATATTCCAAGATACTGTACTTTGATAATAGAACACTCAGCAATATCTGTTAATTAACTGACTTTTTCATTCTTATAAAGTTAGCTGGATCCTTAACTTCAATAGAAAATATCTGTAGCTCAGGATTGAATTGAGTTTTTGGCGCTTTCTGAGATTGGTTGTTTGCTTGCAGACGTTTCATTGCCTAACTAGGTAACATCATCAGTGTAGGATTTGCTGCCTGTGTATACCTCATAGCTTGTCCTGCCAGTTTTGATGGGGATGTAGTTTCCTCCGTGGTGGTTCCTTGATTATTGTTTTCTGCCTTATTGTTTGTCTGGTGCTGATCCCTGCTTATCTGAATGTTGGTTGTTGGAGGGGTTCTAGTCTTTTTGTTTTTTCCTAGGTTTTTTATTGTCTTTTTTTTTAATGTTGTGTAAATGTGGTTTATCTCTATGTGTCTATTGATGGCTGATTTGTCTGAATGCCGAGCATCCAGGAATTCGTAGCATTTTTGGATTCGGCTTAGTCTAAGATGCTAATAGTTTCCCAGTTAAAATTGTGATTGAGTCTGTGTGTTGTGAGATTAAGGAATTTTTGTTATGTCTTCTGACAGCTAGTTGGTGTTTGTGGATGTACTCTGCTAGTCTTCTGCCAGCGTGTCCTTGCATTGTATGTTGTAGATAACCCCTGTTTTTTCTTCTTGGGCTACTGGGTCTTTTGGTTTGCTTAAGAAGTTTTGGAGGGCTTTAGTTGGCTTGTGTGCTACAGTGATGCCATGTGGTTATAACAGTCTATTGCTTGTTTCTGAGATGTTTTTGATGTATGGAAGTGTTGTCCTTTTCATGGGTTGTAGTGGTTGTCCTATAACAGCTTGTGTGATTAGACACTTTTTGATAAAGTTGTGTGGGTATCCATTTTGTTGGAAGATATTTAACTCCTGTCTTTAATTCCTAATGCAAGTTATGAAAGCTGCTGTTCTAATATAAGAAATTCTTTACTATTTGACATTTTTAGCCTTTTGCAAGTAGGTGGCTGTGTGGGATGGATGAGTGCTGCAACATGAAAATCCAGAAATGCTTGTAAGGTCAGAAGTAACAAAAGGCATAACTATGGCTCTGCCAAGATGCAGATCATGTTTTCCTCCATGGAAGTTTTCACTTCTGTTTCTTGTAGCCCATTAGCACTTAGTTTTTCACATAACTCTCATCTGGAAATGATATTTGTGTCATGAAAATCTCTCTCTCTCATCTTTACTTATTCAAGCTTTTCTGGTATTTTGGCAGTCCTTGCTTTAAACAGTTAGCATGAAAGTTGAAAGCATCAATAGAATATATCCATAATACTTCCAAAATACTTTATTCCAAGGAAACTCTGGTCCATTATTTTTAAGTCATTAATTTGGGGGGAAAATAGCTCACGAGCTCACAATTTACAAATCATGAAGAAAAGTTAACAAGCAGTCACCTTCAGAAACAATAGGAAAGCTGAGACAAGTATAAAAGCTCAAAAAATTAAAAAGATTATTTTACATGCATACACAAAGAAGACCAGCAATGGGAGAGGTAGCTGTGTTAATCTATGGCAGCAAAACTAATACAGTGGTACCTCGGGATACGAACGCCTCTACTAACGAACCTTTCGGGTTATGACCAGCTCCGGCCGCAAAAATTTACCTCGATGTGCGAACTCCGCCTCAAGGTACGGCCATTTTTCCGCCCTGACACGTGGTTCGCAGCCATTTTCCCGCCCCTGGCACATGGTCCGCGGCCATTTTCCCGCCCCTGACACGTGGTCCGCGGCCGTTTTCCCGCCGCGCCCGGCCGTTTTCCTGCCCCGCCGCACCCGGCCGTTTTCCCGCCCCTGACGCATGGTCCGCGGACGCCAGAACGGATTAACGGTAATTACATTGAACCTTATGGGAAAATTTGCTTCGGGGTGCGACCAAATTCGGAGGGCGGAACGGATTAACCAGATTTACATTGAACCCTATGGGGAAATTTGCGTCGGGTTACGACCAACTCTGGATACGCCCAGAGTCACGGAACGGATTAAGTTCGTATCCCGAGGTACCACTGTACTTTGTTGCTTTTTACAAATGAAAAGTAATTTTACAGAGAAAACGGCACGTAGATTTGTTAGTACATAAACCAGCATATTAGTTGTAAAGAGCCTAATCTGTACTGTATAGGAAAGAGAATGGTTCCATTTAGTGTTTACTAAATATGGAGAGGAAGATATTCTAGTAATATTTATTTATTAGTTTATATCCCACCTTTCACTCAGGAGCAAAAATATTGCTCCTTCCTCTTATTAACTCCTACAACATCATCCCTGTGAGGTAATTCTAATAGAACATGAAATGTAGGATATGTTTTCAGCCAGGCATCAAAAATTTGTGAAAATGTCTTACCAGCCAAGTCATACCACAATATAGAATCAGGTTGTGCTTAGCAGCTGCTTAATCAACATATAAAATATTCTAAAGGAAAGAAGATCAAATACTTTAGTTGCGAGGTATTATTTGTCAGCAGAAAATCAGACTTCAAAAGTGGGGTTATTTGTTCTGAAAAGGACTGACATTCCCCAAAAGACCAAGCCCATGTGTTGGAAGTGCTCCTTGATCAGGCACTGTGCCTGGATGTTCAGGTGGTAGAAGTGGCAAGAAGTACGTTGTCACAGTTACAGTCTGTGTACCAGCAACATCCTTTCCTGAATCTTTTGGTCCTTGCAGTGGTTATCTGTGCCCCAGTAAGAACATGATTACATAATTACAATGTATTATGTGTAAGAGCATCTAGAAGCTTCTTTTGGTGCAAACTGACCATTAGGCTGCAAAGCTGTGCACAGTATCATAATCACAGCAGGCTTATATCAAAAGATCTGCACTGATTGCTAAAGGTTTTCTTGGCTCATTTCAGACTTTTTAAGCTTTAAAGGGATAGACTATTTGAGCCAGGCTATCGGAGAGAATGCCCCTTGCCCTGTTACAAACCTGCAGGAAAACCCCTTTAAAGGCACCCATTTGCAGAGGCTTCCTTGTTCAGCCTGCAGCAAAGAGATGATTAGGCCTCACCAGTTTTTGAACACGCTCCTTCTAGAATTACAACTCGTCTCTTTGTATTCAGAAAGTGGGTAAGAAACACCTTTTCACCTTAGTTTTGTGGATTGATTAATAATGGTGTTAGTCAATTATTGTTTAAAGATTAGGTGTGCGGTTACTATGTTTGTTTTGAATGTTGTGTTAAATAGTTTTATCTGATACTTTTCTTTTTATTTAGTTCCTTAAGCATAATTTTTATTGGGTGGATAGGTAGGATTCAAATCTAATTATTAATAATAATACTTCCAGGACTATGGAGCCAATAAACAGATAATGGCTATAATTTTATAATTCAGTCGTCAATTTAAGTATCTTTATAGCAGTCAAAGACCAGTACATATTAACCCTCAATAGTATAAAACAGGTTACAAATATATGAAAAGGACAAATCGCAAAATTAACCGGGCGTAGCAACCTGTAGGCTATATGTTTTGCATATGACATAGCAGAATTTAGCTACATTTAGAGTTTCACAGTCATGAACATCTGAAAGTAAACATTATAAATAAAATTGTTCAGAATGACCAGGAAATTTGCTTAAATGTGGGTTATCAACTCTGACCATATGCCAGCATACAATGGCCAATATAATAAAAAGTACTTAACAGTTTTGATAGCTCCTTTGCCGCATGGGCAAAACCTCAGCCCAAGGTGGGATAACTTTATATCTCTGTTCTAGGAAGGGTGTCCAATCAGGCCAAGGACAGTGCCATCCTATACTTAAGGATTGCAATTTAGGTATCTAGCAAGTCTAAGGAGAGTGAATGAGCTGATCAGGAGTATACCCATGGGAAGAAATACCAGGTCTAACTGGAGATCAATATTTTTAATCTGCTGCTTCAACATTACTATTGCACGTACCCAAATATGCAGAGTTCGGTTAATGAAAATCCAAGGAGCTCCAACTTTTTTGCCAATTCCTTTGAACCAGAGTAACACAAAGATGCCACTAAGGGAGGGCGGAGCTGGCGTCGCGGCGATACGGCGGGCGATCCTGGGCTCCCAGGATGGCAGCCGATATCTCCTCGCCCGGACGGTCCCGATGGACCTAAGCCGTCCCGTAGAGATGGCGAACGCAAAGGGCGCGTCCCGCGGATCTCAGGGACGCCGCAAGTCCCAGATCGATCCGGGGAGAAGCTCTTGAAGCCGGTGGAGGAGAGGCAGCCAAAAATGGCTGCGAAAGCCGGGACAGCTCCAAAGGAAGATGGAAGAGAAAAAAAAGGTGTCAACTGGGTGAGATGGACTTTTACTATTCAACTATTCTTAGAGAACACCTTAAGTAACTTAAAGAGATTTTTAAAAGTGAAGAAAAGTGGATTAAGCGGCGAGATTGAACCCTATTAAAAAAAAAGAAGGGGGAGAAAATTTTTCTTTTCAACTTTCCCTTTTTAGTGGAATTGACAAGATGTTTTTCTTTTAAAAAAAATATATTTTTAACTGGATTGGCTTTCTCTTTTTAATACTCAATAACTTTTTATTTTAAGCCTTTTTTTTTTACTAAGATTTTTTTATTGTTATAAGAAATTTATATCTTTTTGACTTTGAAATGGGGAAAGTGGAGTTAAGAGAAAGTAAATGAAAGAAAGTTGCACTGCCATTTAGAGGCGCGAATTAGTGCTTTTTATTCATTGTGACGCACGCTCAAAGACCCTGTGCTTTCTAAAAAGATAGTGGGATGTGCATGTTTATACAGGTGCCATCCGTAACTATAAACAAGAAAGTGGAGTTGAAAGCGACTTTGAAAACATTAAGATGGAAAGTTTGAGCCAGTCACAAGAGCCTTGATTAGTGGCAGTAGCTCTTTTTTCTGCTAGAAGCTCTGCTTTGCTTTCTATTACCCCAGATGGATTTTTTTTTTAAAGAGGCTTAGCCTTTTCCTTCTTTTCCTTTTCTTTTTATTTTTCCTTCTTTTTTTCTCTCCTTTTGCTTCTTTTTTTCTCTTATTTTTGGCAAGAACAAAGATAAAGAATCCTTTGACTCAATGAAGGTTTATCAAGATAATAGACTATACGAGAAACACAATGCAGAAAAAGATCTTTAAACTATTGAGGATGACTATAAAAAATTGGAAGAAGAGCTGCAGAAATTCTCAATAAAAGAAAAAAAGAAAAAAGATATTAAAGCTAAAATGGACTTAATTAAACATAAAACGGGATCATTGGAAAAGGAAGAAATAGTACAAGAAATCAGAAACATTAAACGGAATTATTGTGAGGCCTATAAACTGAGAATTAAAAGGGTTAATCAACTGATAAATGAAGAGAGACAGATTTGTTCTTGGCACTGAGGGTGAGAAAAAGATTATACAAGATTATAATGGAAAATCGTACTAAGAGAATGTACAAAAAGAAGAAGTAAAACAATATTGAAAGAAACTATTGCAGATGTTTAAAGAGAAAATCAGGGGAATACAACAATGATGGAACTGACAGAAGCTTCCAAAAGCAGAATGTTCAAAAGGACACTTATTATTGCTTTCTCTTATCCAATAATATAGAAAAAAGGAATGAACAGCCAGATATTTTGGGACATTGAATGAAAAGGGTGAACTCAAAATTATGCAAGCGCTGGAATAAAGTATAAATCTGAGATATATAGTTAAAAATTGTATAACATGTAGTGAAATCTGGTTAGAACTGTAACTTGGTTAGAATTGTAATTGATACTGTAACTGATATTGGTTAGAATTGTAACTCTTAAGAATTGGAAAAATTAAAAAGTACTTATGCAGGAGGAAGTTATTCAAAATTATGGAATGTGCAGAGATGAGTTAAATTGAGATTTGAAATTAGAGTAAGAAGATAAGCAATTTTATATGACACGGGATTTGTTTTTATTAATGATTAGATGAGAAAATATAGTAATGTAATAGATTAGGAAATTTTATAATAGAAATTTGATATTAATTATTATATATATACACATATAATAGATAGATGGAGATGTATTACTAATCCTATTGAAAGTTAAAATTTTTTGTAATATATGATTTTATAGATTAGCTATGAATGATTAATAATTGTTAATTGATAAGTATACAAGTATATTTTTGAATAGATGATATGAGAATTTAAGATTATGAAAGGGGCACCAACGAGTTTAACTGGTTGACACACGGTATAAAATGGAAGATGCTTTTTTATGCCTTTTTATGTTTTTGTTTGTTCATGTTTGTTTTGTGTTTGTTGTAAAAATAAAAAAAACATTATAAAAAAAAAAAAAAAAGATGCCACTAAGGATCTGAGGTGTCTTACCTCAGTATATTTTGGCCCAGTATGTGAAAATGTAGAACCAGGCATTGATCTCAATCCTACTGATGCTGGCTTCACAGCAAAGAACTGCTTTTGAGACACAGCAGGGGATTTCAAATATATTCCTAAAAAATTTGGTCTGAACTCTTTGTAGAGGGCCAAAAGAACTATCTGGATCTCATTGGGCACCAAATAAAAGCTGTGCTGTAACTTCAGTGAATACCATCGGAGTGCAGCTGGGAGGAATACAATTTAGTTGTTACTTTTGTACTTTTGTCTCAACTTTAGTCAAAATGTACAGATTACTAGGCAGGCAGAGAAGGAAGGGAAAGACAAATGGTCTTGGATGCTTTTAAAGGTGCCCCATTGTCTAACTTTGGGCTCAGAAATTAAGGAGGGTCTGGCTAGTACTTGAATGGAAAACCTCTAGAGAATAACTTGGGCTGAATAACTACTTTGAAAATGAAAGAAATATCCTGTAGAAGTCAGTGGTAAAACACTTACCTGTATTTCATCCATGACCCTCTATGAAAGTTTCCATGAAGTCTCCAGAGCTGAGCTTAGCTTGGAAAAGCTTTACCTTTACCTATGCTGCTTTCTAAAGACAGTTTGAAGGGCATCCCTGATAGCTACCACCCCCTTGTGTAGCTATTCTGTGACTTTTTAATAAAATGCCATCTAAATCCTAACACATTTATTATGATTCCTATAAATAATATTCTGTATGCAGCATAAAATAAGAGCCAAGCAAATACTTCACATCCATTTGTGGGCTAGAAGACTACTTTTTCAGATTCAGCTAAGCTGGATTGCTCTACAGTACAGGAGTCTACATGTTTATTGAGAAGTCCAGTTATGAGTTTACACCCGGTTAAATATGCATAGGATTGCATCTTTAGAGCCAGATAAACTCATAATTAAAGTCCATAACCACTAACCTAGTGTTGTCCATAAATAGGATCATTAAGTATTTACCTTCTGATAATTTTTATAGTTAGCACCTCCACTGTGCCTGAATCTCAATAAATGCATAAAAATTTACTTTTGTTTATTTTCATTAATATAACTTAATTTAATGGCTTCACTTTGAATGTAGGAGAGAAGTATCTTTTTCATTTTTCTCTTTTGTTTCTCAGTAATATGTCAGATGCCCTTGCAAATGCTGTGTGTGAACGCTGTCGAGCCCGTTTCGATCCTACTGAGCGAATTGTGAACAGCAATGGAGAACTGTATCATGAAAACTGTTTTGTCTGTGCTCAATGCTTTCGTCAGTTTCCAGATGGCCTCTTCTATGATGTGAGATTATTATACTTCTAATAATTTGGAAAGTTATTTAATTTCTTTCCTTCACTGACTGAGAAGCTTGACTGAACTGTTTTCTATGGAGTATACGATTGCCTCTGTTCTAATCTCAGTGTTCCACTTCCCTTTTCGGCCATGTGTAATTTTTGATATCATTCAACTTTCAGCAAGTTCTCATTTTCTTAGACAAGTGACTAGAAGAGTTCAACAATGTCTAGTTCAACTACAGTGCTAAACCAACTTTCTTCAGTTTAGAATCTTGGAGAAATATTGGGGCTAGAACTCAAAAATTTCTAGTCAGCATGATTTAAGATTATGCTAAATTATAGCTTAGAATTATGTGTACTAGCTTGAAATCCTGTGTTCCACTCACACTCTCTAGCACAGCTGCAAAGGGGATCATTTCTGTGAACATTCATTGAACATTATAGATCTGAATATTAAATAATGCTTAATTTTTTTCTGGGATGTCTGTAAGCCAGTGTCATAAACCAGGCATGAAGGCCTACATGCTTCAGTTAACCATAGTTAAGAGTAACCATAGTTTATCCAGCTTTAAACGTAACACTACACTGTAGTCAGTTAAAATTAGGAGCCATGATAGTGAAACAGAAGGAAGAGAAAACTAATGAGGCAGAGGCTTCTTCTTAATCTAGTACTAAATTATCAATAAGTGTTGCCTCTAAACAAAACCAGAGTCCAAAGAAAAATATTAGATATCCAGTTATATCTCCCTTCCTTTGTTTTTTTGAAATGTTATTGATTTGATAAGAATGCAGGACAAGACAACATCAGAAGATCATGTTGTATTATCTCTTGTGCATTAAAAGTAAATCTCTTTACTGCCAGTAAAAAAAGGCATTATGTTTAAAATCAGAGAGTGTAACTAGCAAAGTGAGATAATTAAAGGTGAGAGCACTATTACTAAAAATCTAATTGATGTTACAGTTAAAATAGCATGCATCAAAATGCTCTTGAAGATTTGAAGGTGGAAAAATGTTTTCAAATGAGCTTCCAGAAAGTAAGGAGCAGTGGTGCAATATCCCTCAGATATTAACAAGAATTGTATTGCTTTGCACCTGCACTGTATACAGTTGTTTCTAGGTGAACATTTTATAAAGATATGTTATCTTGCTTATCTCTTACAGTTTGAAGGGAGAAAATATTGTGAGCATGACTTCCAGATGCTATTTGCACCATGCTGTGGAGAATGTGGTAAGATTTCCACATAAATTATTCAAATCTAATTTTGTTTGTTTATTAACAATATTTGTAAACCATCCAGTTGTGAGATTCTGGGTGTTCTATAACTAACTTATTGAGGGGAGGGAGTAGAGAGGAAATTAAGATGAAAGTATTATTATTTATTTATGACCCCAGGGGATTACAGAAAATGTTACATGGAAACATTGAGTTTTTAAAAAAAAAAAATTCTGAAATTCAGAACCTTATAGAGGAATCTTTATGGTTCAGTGAAACAGATATTAGTTCTGTACCTAACAAGCTTGGCTTTGCCTCATTTAGTGGCTCAATTAAGGTTATCAAGTGTGGTATTTCTGTTTCAAGGTGAGTTCATCATTGGCCGAGTCATCAAAGCAATGAACAATAATTGGCACCCCGAATGCTTTCGTTGTGAACTCTGTGATGTAGTTCTTGCTGATTTGGGCTTTGTGAAGAATGCTGGCAGGTAAGAATAGATAGAGGGAACAAATGTAAAATAATTCTTGAGATGATAAAGGGCACCTTGAATTTATATTAGGACTTTGGGAGTGCAGGCTGCTTTGCACTCTGTCGAGGAAGTTATACATGAGGCAGAATTAATAAAAGTGTATGGTTTTCAGATGCACTTTGCATGTACGTATAGAACACATACCTTTCAAAATATACTCAACTCCTTTTTGCAGGACAATATTAGCATGTGAACTGTGTCTGTATTTTGTATGTTAAAACGTTAAGCAGTTGATGAGATGGGCATGGAAAATAAATGTGAAGTTGAATACATTATATAGACTAGAGATATGTTATGGAAAGGGAGGTATGTCTCCAAAAAGTCTGGAGAATGCAGCCATTCTCAAAATGGTAATTGTTTTAGACAAAATGCCAGGAAGTAGCGAAGAGGCTATATAAATACAGTTATATTGAATTGGATAATACTTACCAACAATGTTGGCGGACAGTCAGAATTTTGCTTGATAATAAACAAAATGTCTTTATTCTCCTTTTGAATGTATGTCCAGTTATGTAAGAAATATAACAGTTTTTAAGTATAAGTTTTTAAGTATAAATTTGAATATAAAGAAAGTAAAAGGACAAATGCAAAAATCATTTAAAAAAAACAAAACAAAATGAATAGCCTAGAAATACTGTGCAGCAACATTCAGATTTCTAGCCTATTCTTTATATGTATATTATTTTCCTTAATGAAGATAATTATTGGAAAGTTAGATGTTTTATTTGTTTGTAAATCCTCTGAATCTATCTTTATGTTTTTATATTTCTTGTTTTGTATTGGCTAATAACGTTCAGATTACTAAAAAGACATTTTAAAAAAATTAAAGGCAGTCCTTGTGCCTTTCTTTTAGTAGATATTAAATATTTGTGGTCACAGCAAGCTTCAGTTTAGAAAACAGAATTGAACTGCTAAAAGACAAATGGGATGAATCTACCCTGTTACAGCTATACGTTTAGCTGTATGTGCATATGATCTAAACATACCAGAAAACATCAATATTACTGATTAGTTGCACCGTATAAAGTTGACTAGGATCTGATATGTGGGAAGATCATAAACATGATAGTACAAACTTGTTGTGATAGAATTGCAGCAACGTTATGTTGGCAAAGTAAAGCAGGCAGATGCATCAGCGCAGTTGCTCCAGCCTCAGATGATCATTGTTCTGCTAAGACAACATGGTAGATGCAATCTATGTTACATAGGGCTAAGTGCACCAGCAAGACTCACATCTTAAATTGTTAACCTGAATTAAGTAAATGATCTGTAGCAAGCTCTCTAAGAAGTCATGAACCACATTCAGTCACATAAAAATCTGTACATAAAATAAACTGTGGTTTGTACAATCACTGCTGTTGAACATGGTATCTACAGCCAAAGTTGTAATAAGCAGGTGCACTTGGTTCTAATATGATGTTTATAACTTATTCAGTCTGAGATATAGTCAAAAGAATCAGCAGCTTTTGTATCCCTCTGCAGCTGTGGTGGAACTATTGTAAAGTTTGTTTTGTTGTTGTTCAGTCGTTAAGTCGTGTCCGACTCTTCGTGACCCCATGAACCATATTGCGCCAGGCCTTCCTATCCTAAAGTTTGTTTACTTATTGTTTTAAACTAAACCCCACATTCATAAACCTCTCAAAAGTTTGTACTGTAGATTTAAACGTTGAACAGCTTTTGGGCTGAATTCCTGCCTGCCTTGTTATATTGTAGGTGGCACAAAATAGGATTGGACAGCTCCTGAATATTACTGAAACTTCACTATCCACTGTTTGAATGTTTAGATGGTCAATTATTTAAACATCTATGAACATTTATTTTCTGGACAAGTTACTAACCTTGTGTTCACTGAAATTTCAGTCTATATCCTAATGGAATTACTACTTGCTACTACTTGCTATGCAAAAATTATCACAAAATTCATAATTTCAAGCACTCTGATCTGATTTCTGGAATGATTATGATAAGGTGTAGGTGCTTCTTAATTGCCGGTAGGCCCAAATTATGTTTATGAGAAGATCTGTTGGTAGCAATATTTCCCCCAACAGTAACACTCAAAAAAGTATTCTAGGGAATCAAAAGAACTATGTTTCCCAATAGTCTCTGTAGCTATTATAGTTAATTCCGCCCACCCAACCCAAAAAAACCCTTAAAAATGCTAGGCAGAAGGGGGAAAAGGGGAAATACCATCCATCCTGGCCAGCAGGGAACAGCAGGGCATTGGAAGTGGCAACCGTCTACCACTTCACTACCCCTCCTCAGTTAGGATTGTTGAATATGCCTTGTTTCCTTAACAATTAAGCATTAGATCTTGTGCTTTTGGAGAAAAGCTGTTCTGCTTCCTAGGGGATTAAATTGTGCTGGACAGCAACATTTCGTTAAGGAAGTACTTGTTTTTAAGTATTTACAGTTCAGATTTAGCACTTAAAGAGCTGTCATTTGTTTTCCCGTCATAACTTGAAGGTATCCTTGCAGCTCTTTTGCTGCAAAACAAACCACACAAGGCCTCTTGAAACTTTTCAGCAACAAAGAAATACATGACAGGATCTAGGGCGCCATTTAAGCTGGTGAGGCACGAAGTAATTCGATTGCCAAGGGCCAGGATCCGCTGCATTTCACAAGAGGTTTTCACACCATCATAATTGAGGATATAAATGTAGCGATTGATATGATAGGGCAAAAAGCAGACCAGGAAGATCATAAGAACCATGATGATCATTTTGATGGCTTTTTCCTTCAGATGATTTTCAATGCGGTGCCCTTTCTTCAGGCTTCGTATGATCAGTAAATAGCAGGTTACTGTAGTAAAAAATGGAAAAGTAAATGCCACAGCCAGTGATACAAGAGCGTGGCGTGATGCTTTTTCTCTATAGAGTTGGAGGCAGATGGTAGCATTATTCATCTCAACTGTCTGCACACTGATCAAAAGAGGTGCCATGGCCACGGCAACTATAACCCACAGGAAAGCACAGGTCAAATGAGCATAGAGTGACCTGCGGAGTTTGAGGGACTTCACCGGATGCACGATAGCTAAGAAGCGATCTATGCTGATGCACATGAGGAAGTAGATGCTGGCATACATGTTGAGGTAGAAAAGAAACCCTGTGAGTCGGCAGGGAAGCTCTCCAAATGGCCAGTGATTGCCTGAAAAGTGGTAGACCAACCGAGTTGGTAAAACGAGCACAAAAGACAGATCGGCTACAGCAAGATGCATCAGGAAAACATTGGCCGGGGTATCTGATTTTTGGTCCCGGATGAAAAGCCAGAGTGCTAGAACATTGCCCAGAAAGGCTAGGATGAAGTCGAGAAGGTAGAAAATAGCAAAAAGGATGTTTTCCATGTGACTCTCTTTGCCACATTGCTCTGAACTTGCCAGGGAAATGTTGAATAATGGGCCTGAAGAGTCTGCCTGGCTGTTCATTCCTCACAACAAGTCTTGAATGTGAACCTGAAATACCAAATAAATAAAGCTGGATAAAAATATTGCAGTACCAAGAAATCTGTGTTTTATTATTTATTATATGAACTAGCAAAGCTTGCTGTTTGTTTTCCTTGCTATTGGATGCTGATTAGGCTTTGTCTGACAACCTCATCCCCAGGCTTTTGAAAAAGCCACTCCAGATAAATGGGAGATCCTCTGGAATTAGATGCATAAACAAAAACATTACATATGGACACATAAATCCTGGCCATTTTTTTTAATAACTATGCATGCAAATTAGGTACTATTCTGGAGAAGATGCCCTATTTTTAAAATTTTGGTTAGCCATATTTCAGCAAATTGTCCTACCTGTAACAAGTATGAAACCCTAATTAGCCCTATACATAATATGCAATATTGTGTTATGTTTTTATAATATGTATATTTTCACTCAGTTCCAAAGAAGTGGTATATACTCTGCATTGCCTGTACCATTTGTTATAAATAAGTTTGATTATCAAAGCGCTTTGTAGACAAATCTTTAAAAATAGAAGCTATATAAAGACTGTCTTTAGACATTATGAAAAGTATAGAAATCATATAAACGTAAAATCCAGTATTATTTGGATCTAACTGTAGTAATACTTGGAACACAGAACACTTTATACTAATATCAAGGGTTAATTCTTCAAGTTGACCACAGAGTGTTCCAGACATTTAAAAAAAGATAAAGGATTTCGTCTACAGGAAAAAAAAGGTAATATTACTTTATATTTTAATGAAGCTTGAACAGACATTCCCAAGTTCTAGGCATGCAGCAGATTGTCTTTTGTTTGTATTCAGTTCTCTAGTTTATTAAGGGAAAACTTATCTTAAGAAATACATTAGAAACCACAGCTACATCTATTTTCTTAGAACGGCAACAGGTTTTTCATTCTTCATTCATCCACAGTCATATTTTTATGGGTATTAGGAAAGTTAAAGAGCAAACCTATATCAAGATAATTTGTTTTAACTCAGTGGGTAATTCATTCATAAATGTAGGATTTAATTAAGAATCTTCCATCTATTATGGATATTTCTAGTAATATTAAGTAGGATGCCCAATTGTTTAGTTAACATTATAGACGCCTTTTGAACAGCAATGGTAGAAACTGTTCATTTGCAAACACCATGCAAGTTAGGAAAACACCATGCTGTATTGTCTAGTGCTAAGAAATGTTGTTAATTCTCTACCCTGATACCAAAGCTCTTACCTCTTGCAGTCTCCTTGCAGTCTGATCGAGTTGTGATGAATAATCTTTGAGTTCCTTACAATGCCAGCAAATTGAGAAAAGAAAACACGGCTGTGAAAAGTTCCATCAGATGTTGACTGTAGGAAGTTCAGTGAAAGGGGAGCTGCACTATATAGAGTTCTGCTAGGTGTGATAGTCTTTTATCATCTTGCTCACAGAAGAGGAGGAGAGATAACATGCCTGTTGTGAAAGACAGTGTTCATTCCAACTAAGCTATTGGAAGAGGGAGCTGCTAATTGTTGTATTTATGAATATTCCAATGTTTTCCCTGCTCATTAAAGCCTCTCTCTTTGAACCTCTGCCTTTTACACTGTGTCTTTGGAGTCCTCTGGCTGCCTTAGAGGTCTTGGAGAGTATTGCAAAAAGGGAGGGGAAATCTAGTGCTACAGACACAACAGGACATTTCAGAAAGGGATAATTCCATAATGGTGGGAATGTGAGTGAGAAGGACGGCTACCATAGTAACGGCTTTGTGATTCTAAGACCTCCCTTTGCTTTGCACTGGACAAGGATCTATAGGATAGTAGTCAGGGGCTTCCAAATGAGCTGGGGCGCTAATGGTTTGTCAGTGGAAAGAGCTGAAGGCCCCTTATTCAGTAGAATGGGAGGGCATTCTTTTTAGGACACTTGCAGTAGGGTCTCTATGTCTTGCCCTGTATAATTAGACTTCATTCCACAGCGAGGAATAAAATTGATGCCTTTATCCTGAGAGCAACACAGCTGCATACTCCCATTTATAAAGGGAGGTTGTCTGCTTTCTTTCTGTGGACTGTAGCTCTTGTCTCAGTATCTTCAGCTTTAGGGAGGAAGAGCAGAGAAGATTTGTGAAGCAAGTGTGCTAATAACATTCCTTTCCACTTATGCTGACTGGGGCTTTCTATTTGGGACTTGTAAGAAACACAAGATCCACAGTGGCCTAGTGGAATTGAGATTTATTATTAGCTTCTTTCTATTGATAAGGACCTAGAGGCCAAATGACCTTGCTTGGATCTTTCAGGAAGCCTGTGAGACTGTGTGGCATTAATTTGAGCTTTTGGGGTCTTTTCTAGTAGGTATTTGCAGAGTTATATCTATCAGCTTTTCATGACATCCATGCATTCGGCCCTATAGATAAACAAGATGCAGCACGTTCTACATAGGGAAGCAAAAATTGCAAAAATAAATGTAAATGTATTTGTGTGTACCTGTAAAGGTTATTTGAAATTTACTGACTTTCTTTTTGAAAATCTACACAAAAATTTCATTTGCTGAAAAAAATAAAATTGACATTTACCAGGACCAATTCTGTGTTAACATCATTCATGCAATCATACACAAGCTCCAAACATGATTTATGAATTAATCTTCATGAATATTTAGAAGCTCTGAAGTCTAGCAAGCAACTTGATTATAAATTACTGTTATTTGAATGTCTCTCAACATTCCTCTTTCTTTCCAACTGCACTTTAGACACCTCTGTCGGCCTTGCCACAATCGTGAGAAAGCCAAAGGCCTGGGCAAATATATTTGCCAGAAATGTCACTTGATAATTGATGAACAGCCTCTTATGTTCAGGAACGATTCCTATCATCCGGATCATTTCAGCTGCACCCACTGTGGGTATGTTGGCCATGTATTAAGTAGTTATAAACCTCCTCTTATATAGTAAATTATTAAAATGAATCTACTCTGAGCATGAATCACTCACTAAAAAGCTAGTTATAAAGTTCCCAAGCTACAAAATTAATTAGATAAACATTTACTATAACCTTTGTAGAGGTCTACTGGACAATGGTTTAGAATTCCCATTATTTCTGATCGAACCTGTTTATTTAAAGTTTTAAAATACAAGTCATAAAACTAAGAACTACCATTATAAAGTAGTTCTTCTAAAATATGTGTCATAACAAATAATGAGGCAAAGAGAGTCTAAGGAGGTATATTTTCCTCTTTTCTTGTTTGGCAAAAAGTCAGGTAAGTATCTGTTTAGATTATGTAGTGACTGTTAGCACATACTATCTGTGACAAATTTTGGTCCCAAAGTCTTAATTACAAATGTTATGTATAGGAAGGAATTGACCGCTGATGCCAGGGAGCTGAAAGGAGAGCTCTACTGCCTGCCATGCCATGACAAGATGGGTATTCCAATCTGTGGGGCTTGTCGCCGGCCTATTGAGGGTCGAGTGGTCAATGCTCTAGGGAAACAATGGCACGTTGAGGTGAGAACTTCCCCAATCTGCTGCTTGCTGGAATTCAGTGTTGCCCAGTGATTTCTGACACAGAGTGTTTTCCTGATTTAATAAACAGATGCTGCAACTGTTTCTTTGTGCGTAATATGTTTTTAAATGAAATCAATCTTTATTTTGCATTTAGCTAGATTTCTAGCCTGCCTTGTCCCAAATATTTAAATAGCAAACAATACATGAAATAATAATGGATGAAAGTTTTCTGCCTGGAAGGATAAATAAACTAAGCAATATATCAGGACAGGAAAATTGTGTCCTTCCAAATGGTGCTGAACTACAATTCCCAGCTTCTGAAGCCAGCATGATCCATGATGAAGGATGCTAGGAGGAGGAGTTCAGAAACATCTGAAGGACCACCATTATTTTTTTTAAATCCCGTTACTAAAATGTGATTGAAAGGCAAGCAGACACAATGCAAATGCTGGAGCATATATACAATATGATTCAGTGACTGATTGATACTACGTTAGAAAACATGATTCTAGACTATAAATTACTGGTCATATTGACTTTCATATACTGTTTTAAATACTGTAATTCAAATTTTATGGTATAGTTCATATATCCAAGTTGTTTTTAATGTTTTAAGATAATTTTATTGCTTAGTGTTCCTTTATTGTTATTGTTATGTTTTCATATCTTGAAATTTACCTTGCCAGTATTTGTAAGAAGCCATGTAGAAATATTACTAAATAAAAAAGGAAATGTTTAAAGAAAAGACAATATTCCCAGCTTATGACCAACAGATATTCACCTAGGACTGCTGGAGTAGCAATGACTCAAAAGGTGCAACTGTGAACATGTTTAGAAACACTGGAATTCAAGTCCAACACAGATATGAATGTTACTCAGAATATTTAGTTTCACGTGAAATTCCACCACTAATCCTGTGAAATGAAGGTAACATAGGATTCTGGAGTAGAACAGAACAGACTTTATTGCAGAGTTTGATTCTGGAGTATATAATTCCCATTTCTTCTCAGCTGTTTGGTATCAATTGGAAGTCAGTATACAGTAGCATAGAAATGAAAGCTGTTCAAAGGTGGTACCTCCTTAGACCATTGTTTCTAGTTCAGCATTACTCGAAAGCTTCAACACTTCCATAACAATGTCCCCTTGAAGGAGTTCACTACATACAAAACAATGAAATAACATTAGGCTGATATTTCTGGTTTTGCTTCTTTCCCATATGAAACTCCTCATAAAGACGCTTTGACCTAACATGTCCTTTTAACCTTCTAGCATTTTGTTTGTGCCAAATGTGAGAAGCCATTCCTGGGACACCGGCATTATGAGAAAAAGGGTCTGGCTTACTGTGAGACTCATTACAATCAGGTAAAGTCTACTGTCCTTTATAAGGTACTTTCTTTGTTTGATAGAGGGAAGGAGGCATAATGTTCTACCTGCAAGATACACATTTTGAATGGGAGAATATTAAAAATATTAAAAATATAAAGTAAAGTTAAGGTTATGACAGATGCAGTAGTCTTAATAGGTACTTAACAGCTAGAAATACTGTATACTTGGGATGGAAATGCAAATCAAATTGCCTCAGGTCTGCTAACCATAAATAGCCGTTCATAAGCATGGAGCTGAATGAAGAGCAGGAGAAAGAGAAGTCAATGCCAAGAGTTTCCTAGTTAGAATTTGCTGGAAGAAAGCATAATGTCTTGCAGGGGGAAATGAGGCATAATTTATTGCTTGATGTAAGCTAGACTAACTGCTGAAAGATTATTTTCTCACTGTGCCGTGCTTCTTTATAAAGAAAGAAAAAGGTGTTTTAAAAACAACACCAGTTTCCACAGCTTTCTCAAAGGAAACTAATCAGTAGCACTGCTCACAGCTACAAGAGAGTCCGCTCTCTAGGTGTCTCCTCATTGCTCTGTGGGGCATCTGCTCTGGGAGACCAGGATCTCAAAGAGGCTCGTCGTCTTTCCCCATTTTTTAAAAGGGCACATGGAGTTCCCTTTCCCCCCATCTCACATTATGCAAGTTCTGCAGGGCTGCATTTCAGATTAGGGGGTTGGCATTGAGGAGTGAAATCTTGTGTTACCTCTTTATCCATTTTTGTTGTCTAGAGCACGTAGCAGGCTTTTATTGCCCATCAGATCTGGTCTCCTTCCTTTCCTCTGCAATATATTGATTTTAGTGGGCCAAATAAATACTAGAAGTATTTAGAGTTTGGGAGAGTTAACCTAGAGATATGTTAAATATTCAAATAAATTAAAAATACAGCCTGTCATGCTGATGGAACACTTTCCAATTATTATTAAGGACTTACCACCAATTAAAGGAGCCTTCCCACACAACCAAGTGAACCCTTGACTATAGAATGTCTTAGATGTAATTGCATAAGATATTCTATAGTCCTCTCAAACCTAAAAGATATAAACCATATAACTGAAGGTAGATGAGTTCTTTCAAAGCAATAGGTACGTACCTAATTACTTCCTAGGTGTAAACTGAAAAAAAAAATCTGAACCTTATGAAGGAGAACCCTTCAAGCATGTAAATAAACTCTCCTTCCTTCATCAGGTCCTCATCCTATCTCTTATGAGTAGACAAACTCAGAGCAACAGCTTTCAACTTCAAAAGTACAGTTAAATAAAGCAAACATTTTGCCCTTTAAAATGTGCTTTAAAACTGTGTGAGATATACAGCTCTTGGGAATTAAGGAAACAAATTTGATTCTTGTCAGTTGTGAAAGAAAAATTATGAGGAGACTGAAATTCAGAGCAATAACTGAGATCACCCTTCTAGGGGCACCAAATGAATAAACTATGAGGACTGAAACATTCCTTCCTTTACTACATTTTCAATGAAAATTATCGCTTTTGTTCTTTTTTTATGCAGCTCTTTGGAGACGTCTGCTACAACTGCAGCCATGTGATTGAGGGGGATGGTAAGCTGGAGACTCTCAATACATCTGTTGCAGCTCTGCATGCACAATGTTCAATGATTCTTTTCACATCTGTCTACTGAATTTGGAACAATGCCCCAGTGTGATAACACCCTATTCTTTACTATTTCTCACTAGTGGTATCTGCTCTCAACAAAGCTTGGTGTGTAAACTGCTTCTCCTGTTCTACCTGCAACATCAAGCTCACATTGAAGTAAGTGGCAAGGAAAGAGTCTCTCATCAAGAAAGGGATAGAAAATAAAACAGGCCACATTGTAATGCCCTTATCCATGGTCCCGCCACACCTGGAATACTGTGTCGAGTCTGAACTGAGCATCTCAAATGCTTGGTGGGCTTGAATAATTTCTCTGCAAGGAAAGGTTAAAATATATGGGATGTTTTAGCTTGGAACAGAGACAACTAGAAGGGAATATGATTAAAGTCTATACAATCATGTATGTCATGGAGAAAGTGAAGAGGAAGAAATTGTTCTCCCTCCCTCCCTCAAAATATTAGGACCAGGGGTCGTCCAGTGAAGCTGACTGAAAGGAGATTTAGAACAGGCAAAGGAAAGCTATTCTTTATATGGCGCACAACTAACCTGTGGAATGTATTACCACTAGACCTGGTGATGGCTACTAGCTTAAATGACTTTAAAAAGGAATGGATAAAAAAGAGCAATGGATAAATCGATAGAGAACATGTCTGTCAAGTTGTACCTCTGGTTTGAGAGCAGCCTCCCTCCAAATACCAGTTGCAGGGAACAATAGCAGAATAGGAGTCTGTCTCCATCTCCTACTTGCAGTCATCCAGAGGCATCTGGTTGACCACTGAGTAAAACCAAAAACTCTGACCCAGCAGGGTTATTCTCCTTATGGGCCCAGAGGAGCACTACAAAGCTTGCCACAATATAATATTATAGCCAAAATAACTGGTTGACACCTTTGGGTGTGTCTGTCAAGGGCACATTCTAACAGCTAAAACATGAATAATAGGAAAAACTCTTTGTATGGATATATACCTGGGTAAGGCCAAAATAGCACTCAAAGAATTTTTTCTTTTAAATGTACAAGAAGGTATTAGGTTCTTCCTTCATTGCCAAGGGTATTTTTTTCATGGACAAAGTGAGCTAAACTACTCTTTGTTTCAGAATGTTCCTGTGCTGCTCCTGATAGTTTAGAATCAATGTACTACAGGAGAAACATAAGAATTATTGTTAGATACACAAGAGAACTAGACATATTGGACAGTATTGCAAACACCAATAGTGTCTTATTCTCAGATAGTCACTTAGGCATTCTATTTTAAACAGTAGGGTGAAGGAGGCACTTATTTGTATGTACATTTGCTACCAGGACTTTGGAGAAATTTAAACAGATTTGCTTATTAATAGTAAATATAGGGGAAATGCACCTCACATCAGCCTTACTTAGTTTTCAAGCCTGACATGGCTGAGTAGAATGTAATGCTAGTGTATTTCTTTGAAAGGAATAAGTTTGTGGAATTTGACATGAAGCCAGTGTGCAAGAAATGCTATGAGAAGTTCCCTTTGGAGCTGAAGAAAAGGCTGAAGAAGTTGACTGAGCTGTCCTCCAAGAAAACACAGCCCAAAGCTCTGGATCTGAATTCTGCTTAAGCAGGTCTCAGCTTCCCCCTGGCTGCTCTCTTCTTCCCCAGCAGCAGTCTGCTCAGTTGCAGATCACTTAAGAATGGTCAAAGGACCCAAGACACACAGAACCTCACCAGTTACACTTTGCAATTTGAATGTTTTCTGCTCAGGTACAGTGCACAGAATCTGGCCTTTGGAAGAAAGCTGTGGATATACATGAACACGCACTATTTTCCTTTTGTTGTAATTTTATTTTGTGATTTTTCATCTTTCTGTATTGAGAGCCAGATTTATACTCTGTCATGGTATTCCATGAATCGTTAAAGTAAGGGGTAGGAGATAGGTTACATTTTACCCTTTCTGAGCATTATCTTAAAATTGCAAGGGACTAATGAGAATTAAGTAGTGATCTGGCAATTTCAATTAAATCATAACAACATGATAAATCTACACTGGTTTTATTAGATGGCTGCCCATATCACTGTAATAGTGAACCTCAGCTGCTGAAACAGATACTTGTGCTTAAGCTAAACTTCCTTTTCACATTTTCTGAAGCTGTAAACTAGAAACACCAGAAAATAAAACCTGAATGGACCAAAGCAGCTGAGCTAGAAGCCTCTACTTTTTGAGATACAATGTTCCAGGCAAATATAGCTAGAATGGATACTTGGGGGGGGGGGGGAGAAGGAGGTGTTAATCAGAATTTTCAACTGTTTCTTCCTGCTTAATAATGGCATCAGTGACTATTCTTATAGCAACAAGGTTTTATGAACATCGTTGGGTGTAATCCATGTGCTACACCTTTACAAATTCTTTTAATTGCATTGTGATTCTGCTAATTAATGCCATTCCAAAGACCTATACTGAATGTTATTGTAGCAAATACTTTGTCACCAAATAATTTGGGCTTTCCATTTTGAACCTAGTCTGTTCTCATAACATTGCACCATAGTATTTGTGTTCCTGTGGTCAGAACATGAAATAGAACAGAATGATTAGTGCAGAGCAAGATGCTTATTTGGTAAATAAGTTCATAGTATAAATCAGGAAAACGCTGATTTCTCTTAATATACATCTTTACTATCTCCTCCTTATTATATTTTTGGCACTTCATGTTTATCAGAATAATAGCACAAGAGGGGTCGTTTTTTATCTGAAATCATCCTTTAACTATAAAGGAAAAGAGGAAGAAAGAATTTCACAAGGACTAGCATCATTTTTATAAATAGGGTAAAAGCAGCAAGCACATTCTCACTGAATGAATCATTTTCATCCAGAGCTCCCTGTGCGATCCAGTAAGGTGTTTGAGCTTATGTGTCTGTGCAGCGCCATATCCGTTTAAGCAAAGTAAACAAAGCCTTATTTTTATGCAGCCTGCTCAGTCCCTTAATAGGCTGGGACGATATTTGCAGATAGAGACACATATGAGCGCTGTGGCTCCATTTGTGCCAGAATGAGATGGCAGCTTTGAAATGCCATGTTATATGGATTATATATGGGGTTATTGTCAAATAATCATTGTACTAATTTCTGGGTTATCTAAAGTGTCTTTTTTTGCAATGTTCTTTTATGGTGCTTATTCTAAATATGGAATCTGTTCCTTGAAACTTTTTTTTTCCATGTCCCACTCTAGTGAAAGTGACATGACATGGCTTTTCTATGACTGCCTGAGGGGGTGAACAGTGGTCCTGAGCTATAACAAGGAGCTGAGTTTTGTTAGCACTCTTATGCCCTTAAAAAATGTTTCCATTTTTTGTTCATAAGAGCATTAGTGAAGGAAGGAAGCATGCTTTTCTACAATGACGTAACAAAGTATTGGCAATATATGCATTAGAACACACATCTGAAATGCACATGGGAATATTTATAGGAATTCACTGTCTAATGTATACTGCAATATAACTAGAGTTCTTTGGCATCTATAGAGTGTCCTTCGTTTGCTCTCATTTATCATCAAACAAATCATAATGACATACAGTTCACTATATAATTCCTGACTGACTGCAATCAGTTGGTGAAGGAGAAAGAAGAAACGCCTTTACAGTTTGTACACTGTTTAAAAACTCTGAAACAAATCAGAGCATTTGATATATATTAGAAGCATGAAAAATATCATGGAACAGCTGAAAATAGTAGCTTCCTCAGTGATCATAAATGTATTTTTCACTCCAAAAACATTCAGTAGTAGATGCCACTGTTAACCAGTACGTGACAAATCGAACTTGTTAAACACAATCCAAACATGTCAAAAATTATAGGCAAAAAGCAAACCAGGTTCATACTGAATATGCTATTCTTTCTACAATAGCACCTTGAATGTAGATACACCGTACTTGCTTACACTACATTGTTACAGTAAAATAGTTTTTTACCTATTTTATGTGCACTTCCTTTATCTAAACTTATAAATGATTCCTGACATTAGCAAATAATCCTAGAAATAAACCGTTACTAACCACTGCGACATACTAATCCATACTAATCCTGTGGTACTGTTGGCATTGCTAAATATTCTGCAAGAGATACTCTTCAATTGAAAGGAACTGCAGGTATTAAAATATTAGAGCACATTGTGACTAACAGCACAATCTTATACGCACATTTTCAAAGGTAAGTCCCTCAACTGTAACTTCAACTATTTAGACAACCCTTAACTATTAGCACGTAAACCACTTATGAGTATAAGCTTTGGTGGAATGTTCTAATTATCTTTCAATGTGTGGATGTAAAACTTTTTACGAAGTGTGCACACGTTTTAAAATATTTTTGCTCTGTAGTAATTTCTCTAACAAAAAGGTAATTCCTGCTGAGTTGAAATATCGTATTTACTTTCTATAGTTGGAATGATAAACACAGCTATGTATCTTAAACAAAACATTAAAAGTTGTTTTACAAGTTGCATCTGCAGCACTTCGTTGCTTTCATCTGTGTTTGCTTTCTGTCTCTTCAGTAGATATCAATGTCACAGGGATATTTCAAATGAAAATCATTCCAATGCATCTTCCTCCCTAACATTCAAGTACTGTGCAGAATCTTTTCCTTTGCAGTAAAATATGGTTTCGTTCAGTGCAGGGATTATTTTGTTATTGCTGGTCACACAGTCAGCCAAATGTTTAGACTGGATTTGGCATTGTTATCCACCTATAGAGTCCCTCCCAAGAACCTGGGATAGGCAGATGCTGTTGTTTGATGGTGTTAAAGGTATCGTCGCAAGATGTAAGCTGTTCCAAGTAAAGCTGCCTTTTGTAATTGATTGATGATGTTTTTTGTCAATGCTGATGGTGTTCAAGTGGTGCTCCAGATGTTTTGGGATTGCATCAAGGCTTATTACTATTGGTACTGTCTTTGCTTTCTTTTGCCACAGTTATTCTACTTCTATTTGCAGGTCTTTGTATTTTGTGATTTTCTCCAGTTCTTTCTCTTCTCTTCTGCTGTCTCCGGGTATTACAATGTCCGCTATCCAGACCTTTTTGTCTTTCTTATCACCAATTGTTAAGTCTGGGATATTGCGTGGCAGGTGCTTGTCTGTTCGAATTCTAAAGTCCCAGAGCACTTTAGCTTCTTCATTTCTATTACTTTGTCTATTTTGTGGTCCCACCAGTTCTTGCCTGCAGGCAAATGGCATTTCTTGCAGATATTCCAATGCACCATTGTTGCTACTTTGTTATGCCGTTGTTTGTATCAGTCTGTGCAATTTTCTTGCAGCAGCTAAATAGGTGGTCCACTGTTTCTTTAGCTTCTTTGCAGAGGCGGCAGTTGCTGTCTGTTGCTGTCTTCTTGATTCTGCCTTTGTATGCATTTGTTCTTAAGGCTCAGTGTTATGCAGCCAGAATTAATCCCTCTGTCTCTTTTTTCAATTTTTCTGCTCTTAGCCATTGCCAGGTCTTGTTATCTGCTTTGCCTGCTAGTTTTTTTGTATACTGGCCATGTAACACTTTGCCTTGCCATGTCTCTTTTCTATTCTTCATTTGGTCTTTCCTGTAGGCTACTCTGGTCTCTTCAGTATTCAGTAAGCCTTCATGGTGTACCAGCTTCAGTGCATCTTCTTCACTGTCCTTCAGATATTCTTCCAGTGCCCTTTTTTCTTGTTCAACTATCTGATATACTTGTAACATTCCATGCCCACCTACGCTCCTTGGTAAATAGAGTCTGTCAACATCACTGTGTTGTTTTTTTATCATCATCATCATCATCATCATCATCATCTCTGCATAACATAATGGTAAGATTAGCTACATTGTAATTACTAATAAGTGTCCTGTAGCTTTAAGCTATGTTGCCCAATAATGTTCCACAGGCCACTTATACCCACCAGATGATTTGTTTCCACTTGATGGGTCCAGCATTTATTCCTAAAGAAAAGAAATTGCTATATTATGAGAAATAGATATATTGCCAACTATAGCATGGCCTCTCTGTTTCGGATTTGAATGCAGTACAGCTCTCCATAACTGTGAGATCCAGGTAAATTCTACAGCTTTGTTGCAGCACCTACCCCTTCATGATGAATGTGTATATAAAAATTACCATCTTCTCCACAATCTCTAATTAGGGCATAAAAAGTACATTCACCTTTAAGTAACAGCTTGTCCTGGATTTTACTACCTAATACATGGTATATTGATTGAATTGCTGCAGCTATTTATATGTTTAATTTCTGCTCTGCCACAGACATCCTTTGACCTAGTCAGAATCATTAAGGGGTTTGATAACACCAGACTATGACAGGTTATTCAGGAATTTATTGGTTTATATTTGGCTTAGTGCCATATATTTCTGGAAGCAATGAAATCGCATATATTCTGCATTTGTGTTTAAAAATGGAGAAAATATTTTGGCTATACAGTTAACATAAAACAAATACACAAAATATATTTAGTTGCAACATAATGCTGAATTTACATTTAGAATTCAGAAATTGCAGTATAGTCCCTGTCATCTTGCTCCTGGTAATTTCACAGCATCCACTATTAGCAACAAGACGTAGCACATAAAATATCTATATGCTTTTCCTTTTAAAAAAAAGATCAAGTATTTTGAAAAATATGGCATTTCTATTTACACAGAAATATTACTAATCTGTCACACATATGCACATGAACGTTACTTGCAGAACAATATGCCTTCATCTAGGTTGACAGGAGATTATGTTTTCAGCAAAAAACAGGCAGCAGCCAACATGCTGATTTTCATCAATTGCTAAAAAATACTTCAAGAACTAGATAAAAATGCACTCTGATATTCATAATATGAAATGTCTGGTTTAGAAAAGACAAGTTCAATGTCTCCTCTTATACACAAAGCATTGTAGTATCAACCATAGCTTTTAAGCTCCTTGTTCTTACAGTAAAACTATTCCAATAAAACAATCATTTCAGCCAAAAGAATTGGTGGCAAAAGAACAAAGGCTGTGTTTGGTGGGATCTACAGAAATTATCTGACAAAGCACAATCCTATGTATGTTTATATAGGCTGAAGTTCCACTGTGATCAGTGGAGGCTTATTCAGTAGTATACAGATCACAGCCTTAGAAAGCAAGCAAAAAAAAATCAAATATTAAAAATCAATACACCAGCAACTTTCTCAAGCAATAAATACTATGTAAATTTACAGAACTATTTTAGCAGATGCCAGTCTTCATTCACAATAACTTCATGCAAGTAAGTTCCAGAAAATAAGAAAAGGAGGGAGCAATACTGAATCCAATTGTTTTTTTAATTTGGAGACTAGTAGGCATATATTACACAGACACATACTTTATCTTATCTAGTTCAGGCAATCCTCAGAAAATGGAATCTTCAACTCATGAACGTGCTGTTTTCTGTTTTCTTTCAATGTAATGTATTTATGAGTAAAAGATAATATAGCAGACATCTTTTTGCAACGTGCTGCTGATGGCTAGAATACAGTAAGAGAATGTGATCAATACTTTCAAGGAAGGCATCTATAATTATACAAAAGAGATTAGTCTGGAACAAAATCTTGCTATGCTGATAGCATAACTTGTACACTAAGCCAGAAATGAGCAAGCGGAAGTCAGCATAAGTCCATTTATTTCTGCTATAGCAGCAATTTTATGGTTCACTCTTCTTCAGTTGAGAAAAACTGCAAAGTAACCAAGTCTAATTTCTTTCAGAATAGGCAATATTGTAAATCTGGCAAAACCTGTGGCATGATGACAGCTGGTATCTTCAGGCAGGAATATTGAGATTTTTCTGTTTGTTTACAATATTCATTAGCAAATGAACATATGATGTCAACAAGTCGTCCATTTTGTAACCCTTGGAAAAAGCAAAACAATATTTAATCATCCCTTAGAAATAGTTGCAAATATTTTTTAATTGTTGAAAGGACATCTTTCCCTATCAGTCTATGCAAGCAATATTGTGCTGGTACTCCTACTTAAAGTATTATTTTAGCACAAGCCAGAGTTGCTGTTATAGCTATTCATCAGTTCCTTTATACAGTCATACACTTATACTATAGATAGTCCCCAGTTAAAGAACAAGTTCCATTCCCAAGGTCTGTCCTTATGTCGAATCTGTATGTAAGCCGGAACAGTATTATTGTATAACATTGTATAAGTAGTATTATGTAACGACTCAAACCATTGTGTATATAACTCAAATTTTGCTACAACAGGCTTTGTTCTTAACTATGGGTCGTCCATAAACTGGGCATTTTAACCCAGGGACTACCTCCATATCCTAAAACAAGAGGGATTTCTCCTGTTGACACTCTGGCCCAAGAAGAATGTTTTTCCAACAAGAATTTAAGGAAAATTGGAGAGGCCCTCTGTTTCAGAATTTTTGTCTATCATGTAGAACAGGGAACTATTTTCCAAGTTTGAAAACAGATGACCTGATATTTACTGATGAATACTCTCCAAAGATAAGATATGATATTGACCCTTGTAGAAAGCCAAAGAAACATTCATTGATTACTACACAAAGAGGAGCCAGACTAATTCCAAAGACACAACCATAGGGAGCAGATAAGATCTGGTTCAATCTAAATACAGTATAGCTTCTGCATCTCTACAATGATTCACAAATATACCAGCACATTTGTCACCTTCAGCATTTACACTAAATGCTACCCAAAAACAACAGCAACAACAACAACACACACACACCCCGTATATAGGAATATGATGGATCAAGCATTGTTTCCAGGAAATACAGTAGTAGACTCCCTGAAGTCTATTTTGTGATGAGCAATTTGTAGATATTTAAATTGATCCTTGATGAAATATGTTTAGGAAATGCAGAAGCCATGCAGGCTGACAATGTTTTGCTGGCTGGAGTCCATGCATCTTTCTTTCCTCCTTTCTTAGCCACCAAGGGTGGCTAAGCTGGTGGGTTGTGATGCAATAAAATGTTGGTTGGGCAGATCAAACTTCATACATTTCTGGAGGGCTGGGGAGGAGTGTCTAGCTTACCTAAAGGCTTTCATGTTTTTTTTTTCCCCTTTCCTTTTCTATAGAATATTAACAGGAAAGTTCTTCTGCATAATTTGGTGATTTGCCACCACATTTTTAGTGCTGAACAATAAAAAAACAACTAGGTGCTGCACTATATTATTTTTACTAAAGGGGAAGGAAAGACAGTTTCAACAAGTCATTATCCAATTCTTTTTTTCCTCTTTAATGCAAGGGCTTTGGAAAATCAGAAATCTTCAGTTTTTCTTACCAGAAACGTCTCACAAAGAATTCGATTTCCTCGTACCAGGTTCCCTATTGTCATGTGAAAATATGTGCTACCACTGCTCCAGTTAGAAATTTTATTGAAGGGATAAACAGCTAAGATCTCCTGTAGGACAACATAAATGATGCATATAAGATTTATAAGATGAAAAGTTCACTATTTCTCTAAAAATATGTAAATTTTTAGCTAATGGGGGACATCAGATCAGGTACTTCTAAGAAGCAGTAGACTCCTGATGTTTTTTCACATTATCCTGCCAACTTCTTTTGATGTAAACTATGTTATTTTTAGGGAGGGCTGTCCCTAGGTCAAATTCTTCTAATCATGGATTGTCTTTCCTCTATTTTCACTCCTGCTATATAGCATGGGAGTTCCCTTCCAGGAAGCCACTTCATAACTAACTTCACTTAGCAGTAAGTTTCTCTTTCCTAGCTTTACCAGACTTAAGTACATAAATTGTTATGGCTCATTTTATTTTTCTGTGAAAGAGAGCATTCTGGAGAGCCAGTGTGAGCAGTAAAGAAAGTGATTCAGGCTTGAACAAATTGTTTTAGCCAATATATATTCTCAACAGAAACAGCAGCTGAACTACTGATGTCCTGCTATGTCCACAGTTGTGGTCAATCTATTTATTTATTTATTTATTTATTTATTTATTTATTTATAAAATTTATAGACTGCCTCAATCTCACAGTTTTTTACACATTTACCCTAAGAAGTAGATTTAATTAATTCTAGCATAAATCCATTGTGTGTACCTTTTCAGACCATAATTAAGTCAAGTTTTAAAAAAGGTATCTTACCTTAGTCTTTGAATGTATTATGGAAACCCCTTGCTTGTTGATAGCAATCAATACCACATCAGGGAAATTTGGCTCTGATGTTTGCTAGTAAAATAGAAGAAGGCAGAATTGGGTCACCGAGCTGGTTTTTCATATCGTAACATTAATTGTTCACCAGTTGCACTGAAATCACAAGAGCTATGGGACAAACTACTGCAGGAACAGGGGTAAGTCAAAAGCTGCTCCGGGAGAGGCAGCTGAAATTGGTTAGGGCCCTGAGAACGAGTCCTCATAGAATTTACAAAAGCAGGTGATCAATAAAATATTTATTTTCTGCAGAAAGCAGCTTGAGATGGTGGCACCCCTCCCCCCTAAAACCTGGAACTATTGAACTCACCTTCACTTCAAAAAAGGCTGAGCCAAATGTTGGCCAACGATATATGTACTTCAGGAAGGCAATCTTGGCCTCATCCACACTTTTTTGTCCATGTTTGTTGAAAGCAGAAATAATATTCTGTAATACAACATGAATCAAAACTAATCAAGTTCTTTTCCCCATTAGAACTGATTTCCTGGGTAGCAAGAAAATAGTATTTCCTTATATCCATAATTACACAAATATATTTACTTCTCATTCCAGGATTAAAAATAACACATATTGCTATAGGCAGAAATGATGGCACTGTACACTGTAAATTACTCCTTAGGTCTCCAAATAAGAATTCAAAGACATAAGTATAGTATGGCACCTGTAACAATTAAACAGAAGCATAAAAACTGTAACAACTGCAGACTTTTTGGAAGAATTGTTCTCAGAAGTTTTGCGAGGAGTAACACTGGTTTTATTTGCAGATAGATGTACTCCACAAAATATTTTGAGGTGTGATCAGTATCGTAAGCCACCCAGAATCTATGACTGGGGTGGCATATAAATTGTGGGAAATAAATAAATTATGGGAAATAAATCAGTAGCCTTACAATGCTGATCAAAAGAGGAAGGCCAATGCAAATGTTAAAGAATATATAATACTAAAATAATATAAGATTCTTTATACCCGTTTCCACTCCTCTGGAGGTACTGTTTGAATCAAGTTCTCAGGCACCAGTTCCTTCAGTATTTTAGGTATTGCAGCATATTGCGTTCGATCACTGTTAAAGCGAACTTTGAAAATCAGCCCAGCCAGCTGGATAGCATCCTCTTTTGAGCACTTGTGATAGCCTCGCAGATACTTTGGCAGTTCCTGAAACAAAGACCATCAGTACACTTACCCATTCTGCATTTTGGCTGAAATGTACATGCAAAAGAGACAACAGTAGGTTAGTGCTGCCTGAAATTATTTCAACATGTGAAATAATGTGCGCATGAATGAAAACATGAAAATATTTGCTGCCTTGTGCCATCTAAACCTTATTTCTAGAAAGTTTCTTGCAAGCTTCCTGTCTTGCAGTAAAACTCCAACCTGGATTTGGGAAAGCCTCTGGTTCAGACACGTTCTGAGGATTCATTTATCTGGTTAGCTGTGACTGTTTCAAAATATTATTTAAGTTACTTGCAGAGTCAGCTGTAAAAAATGTATTTTTGGTCATTTTTGTTCAGCTATCATAGGGAAGACTATGATATTTTAATTTGAATAATTTCAGATTTACCAATCCTATATATACCCAAGAAGTCTGTTTCATTTCCATCAATTATATTGTGTAAGCAGTACTGCATACATGTTGTGAAATGTATGTATTATGGCAATCAGGCTTTGATGCAAACATTCATTAAGACAATAGTCCATCCTACTAATGATTATTTCACCATTATCATGAATCCTGTTTACCTGATGGTAATGAAAGATGCAGTCAGCCTTCAAATCCTTCCCAGGTATCACATTCAGCCACAACTTTCTCATAAAATATACCTGATAATTCATGGTGATGGGAAACACTAGAAAAGCAACATTAGATTTTTAAGTAAAACATTAGAAAAAGCATGTACAGACATTTAAAATTCTTGCCTCTAGTCCTGCTGCTCCTAGACACACAGACATAAACTAATTATGCCTTGGCATTTCACATTTTGATAACTGCACACAAATGGCTTTTACTTACCCACTGGAAGCCCACTTTTTAATTATTTCTTTCGATGTCCTATAAAAAGCTGCTTGGAAGAAAGAACTTGGAAAGTACATTGAACCAGAGCTGGAGGAAAAATAAGCTCTCTGGCAGAAAAATAAGCTCTCTGGGGAAAAAGTTATATTACTTTTCAAGTTAATTATAGTTCAGGTGGTAAATATTCAAGAAATCCACATTTCTGCATAAATGTCTATCTACTTCAATACATTTTTTTTCCGGAGGAGATGATCATCATGGAACAGCCCTTCTCACTAGGCACCTCCAAATGGGTTGAGATTGCCCATAATCCTACCCAAAATGTTCAGCCAATGTGATCATTAGCATTCTCAGCCTTATGAGAGTGACAGTTGGAGAAAGCTGATGGAGGATCCATGTGATATCTCCTGATACAGTTTTAAGTTACTTTAGAGTGATTTTTTCCTTATCACAAAAAAGCATCCTGTATCAATTTAACAGTTAAATAATAAAGAAACGCATGGAAAAGAGTTGCCTCACTGCCTGCTTTGCTTGTTAACTAGTGTTAACTCAGAGTCTTCGGAAGTCTGCAGAGGGAAACTTGAGGTTAGGAAGATTTCATTTTTATCCTGTTTTGTTTGTGTTTATGTATGTATGCAAAAAAATCTCAGATACTGCAAATCACCTTTAATAAAGCAAGTTCCCCCACAAAAAATGTGGTCCCTACTCACTTCCCAGTTTTATGTATCTCTTTACTGCCAAGTAGCTGTCAGCCAGATCTTTGCGGTTCAGCTATTGTAACCCCACAGCAGCTTGAAGAATTGAGTCAAGCCTATCTATTCCAATAAGCTTGGTTTTGGATGACCTAGAAACCCCACAAGTAAGATGTAACAGCACCCTCAGGTCACTGCCTCTCATACTAGGACTAAAATATACCATTATGACTAGAAGCCATGGCTGTCTTATATATCCTCCAGCAAATCCTATTCACATTTACCTGAAAGGAAACCATGTTAAAGACAATGGAGCTTATTTCCAAATAGACATGCAAAATAGACATACACCATAAATATTAATTTCTCTAAAAAGTAGGTGATACATAAGATTATATTAGCAAGTAGTGGAAGTAAGCTGAAATGGGACAGTATGTACATTTCTCCAACAAGTTATTTCCACCAACATATATTAACAAATACCCTCCAATTACAAGAGTTTTTCAAAAAAAGGGGAGAGAAATTGAGATTGGGGCATTTTTGCTGCTTTTTAATTAGAACCTGGTAATTTAAAAAGAGGCAGTGGTTTTAAGGAAGAATCACAATTCTCAACTATTTTTCAAAAGAAGTTGGATACATTTTTGGTGGATATAGCTTGCTAGTAGTAAGTCTTCATTTATTATAAGATTTAAACTGAGACAGTTTTAGTTGCCTTGGG
This sequence comes from Python bivittatus, assembly GCF_059951505.1. Classification (NCBI taxonomy): domain Eukaryota; kingdom Metazoa; phylum Chordata; class Lepidosauria; order Squamata; family Pythonidae; genus Python; species Python bivittatus. Next base: position 41,500,299 of record NW_028277125.1, on the reverse strand, counting down.
ATTAGAATTGTCTTGACAATTTTGAAGCAGTGCATTGTAGGTAGCAATTTGAATTATTTTAATTAACAGTTCAAGAGCTAATAAATAATATGCAGTCACTTCCTACTATTTTTAGTAACTTCTTTTGCAACAAGAATTGCAAGCCATTGCTCTACAGATACTGCAGAGCAAGGATAATTAGGAGAATATTGGCCAATCTTATGATAAAACGGTTATGGCTTGAACTCTCAGATGCATTCTTCCCTCCTGATAAAGGCTTAGAGAGCTTCTAGGTTAATGTTAACACCCCATATTTCATCTTTCCACTTCCATACCCTCCTTTCCTGGCCTACTCTTCCGAGTCCAGTCCGTCACCTGCCTCAAGGAGTCGAAAAAGTAATCTGCTTCATTCTGGCTGATCACCTAGAATAGACAATAGAAGAGAGCTGAACTAGTATAAAAATTAGGATTATTAGTGCTATGACACAACATTTCAGAAGAATCAGCATAAGGAACTGTCAGTTGCCTTTTTAAAATAATTTTTATTGCTTTTTAATTAAAAGGAAAAAAACAAAAATAACAATACACAAGAAGAAAGAAAACATTAAAAGGTGCTATTACAAAAAAGGGACAAAATACCCCAAAAATAAAAACGTAGTGTAGTAGACTACATAAACATGATTGTGCAACATAAGCTAAAATTTTCAGAGGACAATACTCTTTTGAACTATATACCTAGTTCATGGAATTTGACATCTGGACAGTGTAAATGGATTCTCTGTGCCCTTACTATGGCCAAAAGACTGATATTGTAACATTGGAAAGATAAATGTATGGCCCCATTCACTCAATGGATTGAAGACCTGATTGCACTTGCTACTTATGAGTGGATTGCCTATAGACATAGAATTTGCACGGACAAGTATAATGAAATATGGGACTCATTTATACAAAATACACTTGGGTATAAAAATGATAGTCATATAAATGTATTTGAATAATATTTGCATTAGATAAATATATAGGGATTTGTAACTATTTACTCTTATAATGGTATACTAAACTGTCAGTTGCCTTTCTGACACAGTGCTCTCTATGGGATATAAAACCTTACTGTTTTGGTCTAAATTACTTTCAGGATCACCTCCCTCTCCCAAGCAATCTGTTTCCACTTTTACATCATTAACTGGGTAATTTTTGTAAGTACCCATGAATACATTTAAGAGCAGCAACCATCTCTACCTTTTTTGCGCTGAAACCAATCTTATGGAATTACTGCCATTGCAGCTGTAGGTGGCCTCTTCTCAGTTTCAGTATAGGAGGGAGCTTAAAATACAACTTTTAACATAAATTTAACTTAAGTTGCTGATCTTCATGAATTGACGCATTGAATTTTATTGTTGCTTATTGTAGTTTTTTCTAAATTGCCTAGAGCTGAGAGTTGTTGGACTGAGTGGCAAATAAAAATCACTGAATTAAAATAATAACATCAGCCTCAACAACAACCCTTTAGAATGTGACTCAAACAGAATAAAAATAAAAAGCAGAAATTGAACAAAAACTGCAGAACAGTGACAGAAATGATGCACAGTGGAGCTGATAAAAAAATAAGATGAAAAAACAGCCATTTTGATTTATGAGGAATAAAAAGCCAAAATATTTTTTAGCCCAATACAAATGAGATAAAAGAACATGCAAACTTTCAAATTCTCTAAATCTCTTCATCAGATGGTACTGACATACTCATGCCAAATTACCTTGTCTGAAATCTTGATAAAGAGACTAAATCCTTCCAAGGAGCTCAATTCCATCTTGTTGCCAATCATCTGACACAGATCCCATACTTTTGTGTTTGTTCCTACCTCAAAAACCTGGAAAATGAAACAAAATATGTTTAAGAACACAGTGTGATTATCATATGTTGAGGATAAGCAACAGGAGATGACAATCATCATTATCCCCCCTTACGATTTGCTCAGGGGCATATGGCTACCCAGCGCTAGCCTAGATGGAGCATTGTTCTGATCCAGCATAGCAGTTTCTCTCAATGGCCATTTTATCCAAGCTGATTTTGCATTTTTATTTCTTCCCCTATCCATTCCAAAAGTCTATCAGATGATGATGATTAGATTTTTATCCCGTCTTTTTATATATAACTCAAGACAGCAAACATACTTAATGCTCCTGCCTCCTATTTTCCCCCCAACAACTATCCCATCAGGTGGATTGGGCTGAGAGAGAGTGACTGGCCCTGAAGAAGAGTCCTCTTAAACCTGGAATATATATATGGGTATGAAAATAAAATAACTTAACCTCACCTCCTCTGTCTCGTTTGGAAAATGAACCTTGTGAGAGACCCTGGTGATATTGTTCTGAATTGCCTCCACTTCTATGCTGTGTGGGGCCCACTTTCGATAGCCGCTCCTGGAAAAGAGAAATACAAATGGACCTTAGAAGTGGGCACCACTTTTGATGGAGGAGGAGTTCTTAATACTAGCACTAGAGGGTCAATTTTCACTGGCCCCATAGGAAAGGCAGCTGAGGTGGGGGGGAGGGGGTAAATAGAGACAACTGTATGAAGTTCTTTTAAACACAGACACAGTTTCTAGCCATTCAAGCAAGTAACATCATATATATTTTGGACCAGAGAGTGAAGGGAGAGAAAGCAAACTGCACTCATAGAAATACTTGAATGAAAAGCAAAACAGCTGTGCAATGAGGAGACCAAATTAATCTCTCCTCAGGAAAAGAAGATTGTCCCATTCATAATGATTGAAGATTAGGTTATACTTCATATAGACCCTATAGACCCAATTAGTG